>NC_136857.1:38670948-38793448 GCF_951799975.1 Gobius niger
AGCGTCAGCAGACCTCAGTAAGTCCTTCACTAAGACCTGCTCCAGCCCCAGCAGACCTCAGTAAGTCCATCACTAAGACCTGCTCCAGCCCCAGCAGACCTCAGTAAGTCCAACACTAAGACCTGCTCCAGCCCAGCAGACCTCAGTAAGTCCTTCACTAAGACCTGCTCCAGCCCCAGCAGACCTCAGTAAGTCAACACTAAGACCTGCTCCAGCCCCAGCAGACCTCAGTAAGTCCTTCACTAAGACCTGCTCCAGCCCCAGCAGACCTCAGTAAGTCCAACACTAAGACCTGCTCCAGCCCCAGCAGACCTCAGTAAGTCCAACACTAAGACCTGCTCCAGCCCCAGCAGACCTCAGTAAGTCCTTCACTAAGACCTGCTCCAGCCCGCAGCAGACCTCAGTAAGTCCATCACTAAGACCCTGCTCCAGCCTCAGCAGACCTCAGTAAGTCCATCACTAAGACCTGCTCCAGCCCCAGCAGACCTCAGTAAGTCCTTCACCATCACTAAGACCTGCTCCAGCCCCAGCAGACCTCAGTAAGTCCATCACTAAGACCTGCTCCAGCCTCAGCAGACCTCAGTAAGTCCATCACTAAGACCTGCCCCAGCAGACCTCAGTAAGTCCATCACTAAGACCTGCTCCAGCCTCAGCAGACCTCAGTAAGTCAATGGTTTCAAATGGTGCTTGGTGCTTAGAAAAAGTTCTCATGTTTGTGGATATTTCCAGATGTTCCTCTGACTTACCGTGTTCCTCCTGTGGTTCCTCTGCTCAGTGTGATGGACGCAGGTCGACTCTTCTACACCGACAACTCCCAGTCCATGAAGAGAGACCACATGGTGCCGGTGCTCAAGTCCTTCACCCAGGTCTGACACTTTTCCATAAACATCTCCAAATGTCCAAAGCCACCTCCAAACTCCTCCTGCGTCTCTCCTCAGTCCGCCGTGAACCATCTGAAGGTGGGCTTCATGCCCCCGGTGGAGGACATCGGTCTGGAGCCGCTGCTGGTCCGGTTCGAGTTCTCGGTGCGGGACCTTCAGGGCGGGACGGTCTCCGGGCTGGACTTCAACATCACGGTTCTCCCGGTGGACGATCAGAAACCCCAGGCCTTCTCCAACGTGGTGCGCGTGGAGGAAGGCGGAGCGGCGTTCCTGACGGAGGAGCACCTGGTGGTGAGGGATAGGGACAGCCCCGAGGAGAAGCTGAGCCTCCGCATCCTGAAGGAGGCGCGGCACGGGACGCTGGAGCTGCAGGGGCAGACGCTGAGGCGAGGGGACAACTTCACCCTGCTGGACCTGAGGGCGCTGAGGGTCAGGTATCTACAAACACGTCCAAACATCTACAAACATCTACAACATCTACAAACATCTACAACAACTTCACCCCGCTGGACCTGAGGGCGCTGAGGGTCAGGTATCTGCACATCCAAGCATCTACAAACATCTACAACAACTTCACCCTGCTGGACCTGAGGGCGCTGAGGGTCAGGTATCTACAAGCACGTCCAAACATCTACAAACATCTACAACATCTACAAACATCTACAACAACTTCACCCTGATGGACCTGAGGGCGCTGAGGGTCAGGTATCTACAAGCACGTCCAAACATCTACAAACATCTACAACATCTACAAACATCTACAACAACTTCACCCTGATGGACCTGAGGGCGCTGAGGGTCAGGTATCTACAAGCACGTCCAAACATCTACAAACATCTACAACATCTACAAACATCTACAACAACTTCACCCTGATGGACCTGAGGGCGCTGAGGGTCAGGTATCTACAAACACGTCCAAACATCTACAAACATCTACAAACATCTACAAACATCTACAAACATCACAAAACATCTACAAACATCTACAAACACGTCCAAACATCTACAAACATCTACAACAACTTCACCCTGCTGGACCTGAGGGCGCTGAGGGTCAGGTATCTACAAGCACGTCCAAACATCTACAGACATCACTAAACATCTACAAACATCACTAAACATCTACAAACATCACTAAACATCTACAAACATCACTAAACATCTACAAACATCACTAAACATCTACAAACATCTACAAACATCACTAAACATCTACAAACATCTGCAACAACTTCACCCTGATGGACCTGAGGGCGCTGAGGGTCAGGTATCTACAAACACGTCCAAACATCTACAAACATCTACAAACATCTACAAACACGTCCAAGCATCTACAAACATCTACAACAACTTCACCCTGCTGGACCTGAGGGCGCTGAGGGTCAGGTATCTACAAACATCACAAAACATCTACAAACATCTACAAACATCTACAAACATCTACAAACATCACAAAACATCTACAAACATCTACAAACACGTCCAAACATCTACAAACATCTACAACAACTTCACCCTGCTGGACCTAAAGGAGCTGAGGGTCAGGTATCTACAAACACGTCACTAAACATCTACAACAACTTCACTCTGCTGGACCTAAAGGAGCTGAGGCTCAGGAATCCAACACTTCCAGACACTTTCAAACATCTCCTAACATCACTAAACATTTACAAACACCCCTAGAACATCTCCTAACATCTCCAAACATCAATACACATCTACAGTACAAACATCTTGAACAACTGGACCTGAGGGCGCTGAGGGTCAGGTCAGGACCTTCTCCCCGTCTGACCTCCCTCGCTCTGTGTTTGTCAGGTATCTCCATGACGACTCGGAGACCACGGCGGACGAGATGGAGCTGAGCGTCTCTGATGGGACCAACTCTGTGGAGCTGCTGCTGCATCTGCAGGTACAGGACCTCGTTCTGGAACATCCGGTGATAATGTGAGCTGGAGGAGAGGCCGTTTTGGAAAGATCTCCTCAGATCTTTCTTCTGTGAGGTGACTGGTCCAGCAAGAGATGTTACCCAGAAACCAACTCCCGTTACCATGGTTACCACAGCAGTATTGTTCCTATAGCCGTTAGCATGTAGCCTCAAACGTCGTGAACTCTGACCGATCCAGATGTTTTCAGCTGTTGTCCACATGTGGGTTTCCTTCGTTTCCCTCAGATTCTGCCGATGAACGACGAGGCTCCGGTCCTGGGGCGCCTCCTGCTGGACGCTCTGGTCTGTAACGAGTCCGGGTCGGTCCGGGTCTCCCTGGACCATCTCCGGGCCTCGGACCGGGACTCGGAGGACCTGCGCCTGGTCTACATGCTGGCCCGCGCACCCCGCTTTGGAACCCTGCAGAGATCCGGCCTCAACGTGGACCGATTCACCCAACAAGACCTGGTCCAAGGCCTGGTCCAGTACAGACACTCAGGTACAGACACTCAGGTACAGACACTCAGATACAGACACTCAGGTACAGACACTCATGTACAGACACTCAGGTACAGACACTCAGGAACTGACACTCATGTACAGACACTCAGGTACAGACACTCAGGTACAGACACTCAGGTACAGACACTCAGGTACAGACACTCAGGTACTGACACTCAGGTACAGACACTCAGGTACTGACACTCAGATACTGACACTCAGGTACTGACACTCAGGTACAGACACTCAGGTACAGACACTCAGATACAGACACTCATGTACAGACACTCAGGTACAGACACTCAGGTACAGACACTCAGGTACAGACACTCAGGTACAGACACTCAGGTACTGACACTCATGTACAGACACTCAGGTACTGACACTCAGGTACAGACACTCATGTACAGACACTCAGGTACAGACACTCAGGTACTGACACTCATGTACAGACACTCAGGTACAGACACTCAGGTACAGACACTCAGATACAGACACTCAGGTACAGACACTCAGGTACTGACACTCAGGTACAGACACTCAGGTACAGACACTCAGGTACTGACACTCAGGTACAGACACTCATGTACAGACACTCAGGTACAGACACTCAGGTACAGACACTCAGGTACAGACACTCAGGTACAGACACTCATGTACAGACACTCAGGTACAGACACTCAGGTACAGACACTCAGGTACAGACACTCATGTACAGACACTCAGGTACAGACACTCAGGTACAGACACTCAGATACTGACACTCAGGTACAGACACTCAGGTACAGACACTCAGGTACAGACACTCAGGTACTGACACTCAGGTACAGACACTCAGGTACTGACACTCAGGTACAGACACTCATGTACAGACACTCAGGTACAGACACTCAGGTACAGACACTCAGGTACAGACACTCAGGTACAGACACTCATGTACAGACACTCAGGTACAGACACTCAGGTACAGACACTCAGGTACAGACACTCATGTACAGACACTCAGGTACAGACACTCAGGTACAGACACTCAGATACTGACACTCAGGTACAGACACTCAGGTACAGACACTCAGGTACAGACACTCAGGTACTGACACTCAGGTACAGACACTCAGGTACAGACACTCAGGTACTGACACTCAGGTACAGACACTCAGATACAGACACTCAGATACAGACACTCAGATACAGACACTCAGGTACTGACACTCAGGTACAGACACTCAGGTACAGACACTCAGGTACTGACACTCAGGTACTGACACTCATGTACAGACACTCAGATACAGACACTCAGGTACTGACACTCAGATACAGACACTCAGGTACAGACACTCAGGTACAGACACTCAGGTACTGACACTCATGTACAGACACTCAGGTACTGACACTCAGGTACTGACACTCATGTACAGACACTCAGATACAGACACTCAGATACAGACACTCAGGTACTGACACTCAGATACTGACACTCAGGTACAGACACTCAGGTACAGACACTCAGGTACTGACACTCAGGTACTGACACTCATGTACAGACACTCAGATACAGACACTCAGGTACTGACACTCAGATACAGACACTCAGGTACAGACACTCAGGTACAGACACTCAGGTACTGACACTCATGTACAGACACTCAGGTACAGACACTCAGGTACAGACACTCATGTACTGACACTCAGATACTGACACTCATGTACAGACACTCAGATACAGACACTCAGATACAGACACTCAGGTACTGACACTCAGATACTGACACTCAGGTACAGACACTCAGATACTGACACTCATGTACAGACACTCAGATACAGACACTCAGATACAAACACTCAGGTACAGACACTCAGGTACAGACACTCAGGTACAGACACTCAGGTACAGACACTCAGATACAGACACTCAGGTACTGACACTCAGATACAGACACTCAGGTACTGACACTCAGATACTGACACTCAGATACAGACACTCAGGTACAGACACTCAGGTACAGACACTCAGGTACTGACACTCAGGTACTGACACTCATGTACAGACACTCAGGTACAGACACTCATGTACTGACACTCAGGTACAGACACTCAGGTACTGACACTCAGGTACAGACACTCATGTACTGACACTCAGGTACAGACACTCATGTACTGACACTCAGGTACAGACACTCAGGTACTGACACTCAGGTACAGACACTCAGGTACAGACACTCAGGTACAGACACTCATGTACTGACACTCAGGTACAGACACTCATGTACTGACACTCAGGTACAGACACTCAGGTACAGACACTCAGGTACAGACACTCAGGTACAGACACTCAGGTACAGACACTCAGGTACAGACACTCATGTACTGACACTCAGGTACAGACACTCAGGTACAGACACTCAGGTACAGACACTCAGGTACTGACACTCAGGTACAGACACTCAGGTACAGACACTCAGGTACAGACACTCAGGTACTGACACTCAGGTACAGACACTCAGGTACTGACACTCATGTACAGACACTCAGGTACTGACACTCAGATACAGACACTCAGATACAGACACTCAGGTACAGACACTCAGGTACTGACACTCAGGTACAGACACTCAGGTACAGACACTCAGGTACTGACACTCAGGTACTGACACTCAGGTACAGACACTCAGGTACTGACACTCATGTACAGACACTCAGGTACTGACACTCAGGTACAGACACTCAGGTACTGACACTCAGGTACTGACACTCAGGTACAGACACTCAGGTACAGACACTCATGTACAGACACTCATCTACAGACACTCAGGTACTGACACTCAGGTACAGACACTCAGGTACAGACACTCAGGTACAGACACTCAGGTACAGACACTCAGGTACAGACACTCATGTACTGACACTCAGGTACAGACACTCAGGTACAGACACTCATGTACTGACACTCATGTACTGACACTCAGGTACTGACACTCAGGTACAGACACTCAGGTACAGACACTCAGGTACTGACACTCATGTACTGACACTCAGGTACAGACACTCAGGTACAGACACTCAGGTACTGACACTCAGGTACTGACACTCAGGTACAGACACTCAGGTACAGACACTCAGGTACAGACACTCAGATACAGACACTCAGGTACAGACACTCAGGTACTGACACTCAGGTACAGACACTCAGGTACAGACACTCAGGTACAGACACTCAGGTACTGACACTCAGGTACTGACACTCAGGTACAGACACTCAGGTACTGACACTCAGGTACAGACACTCAGGTACAGACACTCAGGTACTGACACTCAGGTACAGACACTCAGGTACTGACACTCATGTACTGACACTCAGATACAGACACTCAGGTACAGACACTCAGGTACAGACACTCAGGTACAGACACTCAGGTACAGACACTCAGGTACTGACACTCAGGTACAGACACTCAGGTACTGACACTCAGGTACTGACACTCAGGTACAGACACTCAGGTACTGACACTCAGGTACTGACACTCAGGTACTGACACTCATGTACAGACACTCAGGTACTGACACTCAGGTACAGACACTCAGGTACAGACACTCAGGTACAGACACTCAGGTACAGACACTCAGGTACAGACACTCAGGTACTGACACTCAGGTACAGACACTCAGGTACAGACACTCAGGTACAGACACTCAGGTACAGACACTCAGGTACTGACACTCAGGTACTGACACTCAGATACAGACACTCAGGTACAGACACTCAGGTACAGACACTCAGATACTGACACTCAGGTACAGACACTCAGGTACTGACACTCAGGTACAGACACTCATGTACTGACACTCAGGTACAGACACTCAGGTACAGACACTCAGGTACTGACACTCAGGTACAGACACTCAGGTACAGACACTCAGGTACAGACACTCAGGTACAGACACTCAGGTACTGACACTCAGGTACAGACACTCAGGTACTGACACTCAGGTACAGACACTCAGGTACAGACACTCAGGTACAGACACTCAGGTACTGACACTCAGGTACAGACACTCAGGTACAGACACTCAGGTACAGACACTCAGGTACAGACACTCAGGTACTGACACTCAGGTACTGACACTCAGGTACTGACACTCAGGTACTGACACTCAGGTACAGACACTCAGGTACTGACACTCATGTACTGACACTCAGGTACAGACACTCAGGTACTGACACTCAGATACTGACACTCAGGTACAGACACTCAGGTACTGACACTCAGGTACAGACACTCAGGTACTGACACTCAGATACAGACACTCAGGTACAGACACTCAGGTACAGACACTCAGATACTGACACTCAGGTACAGACACTCAGGTACAGACACTCAGGTACAGACACTCAGGTACTGACACTCAGGTACAGACACTCAGGTACAGACACTCAGGTACTGACACTCAGGTACAGACTCTCAGGTACAGACTCTCAGACACTCAGGTACAGACACTCAGGTACAGACACTCAGGTACTGACACTCAGGTACAGACACTCAGGTACAGACACTCAGGTACTGACACTCAGGTACAGACACTCAGGTACTGACACTCAGGTACAGACACTCAGGTACAGACACTCAGGTACTGACACTCAGGTACTGACACTCAGGTACAGACACTCAGGTACTGACACTCAGGTACAGACACTCAGGTACAGACACTCAGGTACAGACACTCAGGTACAGACACTCAGGTACAGACACTCAGCGTCTTCCTTCAGGGGAGGAGGTCGGAGCGTCTGACCTCAAACGTCGGGAACTCTGACCTATAAGAGAATACTAAACGTCTTCCTTCTTCAGGGGAGGAGGTCGGAGCGGCCGTGGTCGTGGACACCGTGACGCTGATCATCTCCGACGCTGAGGCCGGTCAGACGGACGGCTGTTGTCACGGAGACGCCCCGCCCCCTCCCGTCCCGCTGCACGGGTCACTTCCTGTTTACGACCTGAACGTGACCATACTTCCTGTCAACAACCGGCCCCCGGTGGTCACTGTGGGTAAGTGCACGGAAACGCTCTCCGTGGGTCATTACAAAGCTCTACATTTAATCCCGAGAGACATTAATTCTACGTTTCTTCTTCTCAAAAACACAAATAAAAATGAACCCTTTCCCTTAAAACCTTCCACGTCAGGCTCTTTGTTCTCTGTCCAGGGCCGGAGCTGCTGTCGGTGGAGGAGGGGGCCGTCGGGTGCCTCAGTGGGCGGGTCCTGGGCGCCACGGACCTGGACACGCCCCCCGATGACATCACCTTCCACCTACTGACTCCGCCCATCCACGGCTTCATCGAGAACACGCTGCCCTCTGCTGGATCAGAGAAGAGCCGCGCGGGGATCCCAGTCGGTCCGTCAGCTCCAGATTCAATTATTAATTAATTTATAATAAATTAAATAGCTTTACGTATATTTTAACCGTTCATAAGCGTTAAGGGGATTCCCTTTTGCAAAACGGACCTCAATATCGTCAAAAACTGAATGATATAAATTGTCACGTTTTGTAAATAAATAAATAGTTGTTTTTTTAATTGAAAACTGTAATAAAACATTAAATAATAACATTGAAAAATTGTATTGGAAATGTTATAAAAAAAATTAATAAAATGAAAGTAAAGTAAGTAAGATATTGGGTGTGTTTACTGTTGTAAATGTTCAAATTACTATAATTTAAATTAAAAGTAAAATTAAATAAGATATAATATCAAATTATCAAATGAACTGAATTGAATAAAAAAATCTAATGCAAGCAGAAGTGAAATAAAAATAATAATAAAGGATTAACTCAAATCAAACAATGAAGGTAAAATAAATAAAACTGTGTAAAATATATTTTGAAATTAAAATTGTATAATTGTAAATTGAAATAATAAAAAAATAAAATGGGAAATAAAAAATAAAAAAACATAAGACAAAAGAGTTGAATGAAAATTATTAGAATAAAAAAACAATTTAAAAAATATGAAGCCGATTTAAAAGTGTTTTTGTTTGTGTGCGTACAGTATTTACAAAATCAAATGTTCAAATTACTTTAATTTAAATTAAAAGTAAAAATAAAATAAATAAGACATAAAATCAAATGAAGTAAATTGAATAAAAATATATAATGTAATGTAAGTAGAAGGGAAATAAAAAATAATTAGAAAGGATTAACTCAAATGAAAAAATAAAGGTAAAATAGTTTGTGAATTAACTAAAAGGGTAATTTTCCTTATACTCGTTGGTCGAAAACAAATATATGTCTGCAACAATAACAGTGAACATACTTAACATCCTGAACATACTTAACATACTGAACATACTTAACATACTTAACATACTTAACAAACTGAACATACTGAACATACTTAACATACTTAACAAACTGAACATACTGAACATACTTAACATACTTAACAAACTGAACATACTGAACAAACTGAACATCCTGAAGGACGAGTGTAACAGCCTCAGAGTTCATGTTTAACACAGAAATATCCTATAACATATAATCGCTCTAAGTTTTTACTCGTTTTTTCCCAGAATCCTTCAGTCTGACGGAGCTGAACGGCGGCTTCATAAACTACGTCCAGTCGCGACACAAAGGGGCGGAGCCGACGGCGGATCAGCTGACCCTGTTCGCCAACGACGGCCTTCATCGCTCCGCCCCCTCCGCCGTCTACGTCATCATCACGCCGACCAATGACGAGGCTCCGGTCCTGCACCTGCGCAACTTCACCGTGAGAAACGTTTAAACTCGCGCTTTACCAGGTTTATTATTTATCCCACGCTTATTCATTCACACCGAGAGGGCGCGGTCATCCAAATATGGTCATTTCCTTTGTGGGAGGCAGCAGCGGCTAAACACCAGGTTTTCACTCATCGAGCTTTGAACCAAAAAACAGACATTATTTATTTAGGTTTATTAACCCCTTAACTCCCACCTGAACCGAGCACATTTTCTCCTTTTTGGCTTTACCCCAATCCAAAAGCTTCTGGAAAAAAGCTGTGAAAATAGCAGCAAAACTGAGACGAAAACAATGATGGAAATGTGACAAAAAAGAGACAAAAAATGTATGAAAAAGTGGCAAAAATGTCACAAAAATGTCACAAGAAATTGACCAAAAATGGACAAAAATGTGACAAAAAAATGATTAAAATTTGACAAAGAAAATGACCAAAATGTAACAAAAACTTTTTGACAAATTGACAAAACAATGAAAAAAAAAGTGTCAAAAAATGAAAAAAAAATGAAACAAATTTGACAAAATGTGACAAAAAAAATGACAAAAATGGGATAAATAATTGACGAAAAAATGACAAAAATATGTGCCAAAAAAGTTTTAAAAATGAGTTGAATACCCAACAAAAAAATGATGGAAAAAAAATGTGATGACGTGAGGAAAAAGATCCTCTCGGTTCAGGCGGGAGTTAAGAGGTTAAACTAGCAGGAAAGAACAAAATGTTTAACCTGAAATGTGTCATTTACAATAAGAATAAAAACAGCAATATATATATACGTATATATATATATATATATATATATATATATATATATATATATATATATATATATATATATATATATATATAGTCTTCGCTGCATTTGGTCTTCGGTGCCTGAGCTGGATCCAATGGAGGTCTGAGTCATGAAGGTGTTCAGAGGAACTGTCCTTCAGGATGTTCTGGAGGGTCTGCAGTGTGGCCATGTCCCGCCTCTCACTCACAGATTGGACCTTTTCTGCACCTGCTCCAGTTCCCCTGACAGGTTCTCAGAGAGGCCGGCCCACACAGGACTGGCCTCCTCCAGCACAGGTCTGATCAAGATCATTTTGAGGACATCAGAGGGAAGTCCAGCTCTCCTGGCCACACTCAGGTATATCCTGGGGCGTGTTTTAGAAAGCATGTCCTGCACATGAGCGTCCCAGGAGAGGTCAGATGATATCTGGACAAGCAGTTTGAAGGTGGTGACTCTGCTGCCAGACCACTGACCTGAGGCGGGGGAGGGCAGGAGACTCTCTCCTGGCTCTGACCAGCATGTCCTTAGTCTTTGTTCCTATTATACATCAAACAAACAACACTATAGTTGTTTACAGGTTTTTCACTAATAACTACTTTATTCAAACACGAAACAAGATCCAAAATCCCTCTGGGCAAATGTTTGGAGCTTCCACTTTTCTGTTTTCCATGAAGTCTCGTATGAAACGGCCTCTCTCTCTTTCTCTGAACAAGAAATAAAACTGTGGAGTTTCAAAAACAAGTTCCTTTTTCCAAGTATAATATAACTCCCAAATGCTAATGCTGCAGGTCCTCGATCAGCTCAACCTCTTAACTCCCACCCCCGTTTCTTGACTGGAGAGCTATAGGTCAGAGTAACACCTTATTTGAAAGCTAAGACCAGCAAAACTGATCTTTTTCCTTGCTTTGTCGCCATGTTGTGCTTTTTTTTAGCACATTTTTACAACTTTTTTAGCATTTTTCGACATCCATCACTTTTTTAGCATTTTTTCTATTGCTTTATCATTTTTTTTCTCCCTTTTTTGTCAGCTTTTTCTCGTATTTTTGTAAATATTTTGTAGCCGTTTTGATGTTTTTGTTGTTGCGCTTTCCTTGTTTTTGTCTCGTTTTTTGTCGCCTCTTTCCAGAAGTTTTCCGTTTTGAGTAATGACGAGCTGGAGAAAATGTGTGTTGGATCTGTGTCCATCCTTCAGGTGGTGGAGGGCGGCCGTGTGGACATGTCCCCGTCTCTGTTGGACGCCTCAGACCTGGACGTTCCTCTGGATCCTCTGACCTTCAGCGTCCGAGTCCTGCCCCGACACGGCCGCCTCGTCAGCACCTCCTCTCTGCAGCAGGGGGCGCCGCTGAGCGTGGAGGAGTTCACCCTGGAGGAGCTCAGGCAAGGTACGACTATATAAGTGCAGATACATCCCAGGCTCAGGCACTGGGAGAGCGAAGAGCAGAGACTCTGCAAACATCTCGGTTCATCTGCACAGGAAACTGAAGTTAAATGTGACTAAATGATGCTTTAATTTCAGTCCTCTTCTCGCCTCCGCTCAGGTCTGAGGCTGCAGTTCCTCCACGACGGCTCCGAGACGCTGCAGGACTCTCTGGAGCTGAGTTTGTCCGACGGAGAGCGCTCGGTCCTGGGCACGGCCTTCATCACGGTGGTCCCGGTGGACGACCAGACGCCGGCGCTCCTGCGGTAACGGCGGCCTCGTCCTGTCTGACATCACTTCATCACATCGCTCACACATCAGCTCCTTTAGGCAGGAAATGGAAACAGAAAAGGCACTAAACTTATAGCATTATTTTTATATTTACAGTATGTCAGTAATCTACAGCAGAACATTCTAATTGATATTTATGTACTTATATACATATATACTAAAAAAATGGAGGGTGAAAAAAAATGATAATTTTGTCAGAGAAAAGATAATTTGTGGTGTAAAAAAAAGAATAATAATTTACACCACTAATTATCTCGGGATAAAAAACAAAATAATACAAAAATAAGAAATGTAAAAAAAAAAACATTTTTTGCACATTTTGTGCAAAAATATTTTTTGAATTAAAAAAAAAATTCAAAGAAGGGAAAAGAGATAATTTTAAATTTAATTTGTGGTGTAAAAAAAAATTAATAAATTAAAAAAATATATATATTTTTTTGTTTTGTTTACATATATGTGCATTTCTTCCCAACATTTTTTTTTTCTTTTTCACCCCCCATTTTTTTTCTCGGATCCGTAATATACACGCATTCCAAATTATTATGCAAAACAGTTAAACTCATGGATGGTTTTGTGTCTCAGACGCCTGTGATCATTAGTTTTCAGGTTCAGCCCAGTTAAGGATGTTCCACTTTATTAAGCAGATCATAATTTTCAAGCAATAAGTGAAAGAAAAAGGATCTTTCTGCTGATGAAAAGTGTGAAATAGTTGAATGTCTTGGTCTAGGTATGAAAACCTTCGATATTTCATGAAAGATTAAGCGTAATCATCGAACTGATGAGAGATTTGTGGATGATTCAGACACACTCGGGTTTGTGCAGATAAAGGCACAGTGAGGACGGTTTCTGCCAGACAAACACATCAGATTAAGAGAACAGCAGCTACAAAGCAGCAGACTCTGGAGTCTCCCGAACATGAAGGTGTTGGACCCTCCAGAGGCTGATCACTGATGAGGCCGTGTAGCCCTGGATGGTCAGATCATTGGAGTAGTGGATGTTGGTGAATGGCCACCATGTCCCAACAAGGCTGTGACGTCAGTAAGGAGGGGGCGGAGTCATGGTGAGAGAGCTGGTCAGTCCCTTTAGGCCCTTTTAGGCTCCCTGAAGGTGTGAAAATGACCTCTTTCTGACTGACCACTTTCTTCTATGCTACAAAAAGAAGAGCCGTGTTTTCCCGAACCAGATCCTCTTCATGCATGACAACGCACCATGTCCTGCTGTAAAGAAAACCTCTGCATCACTGGCTGCTATGGGCATAAAAGGAGAGAAACTCATGATGTGGACCCCCTCCTCCCCTGACCTCAGCCCTATTGAGAACCTTTGGAGCCTCAACAAGAAAAACTTCTCTGAGTGTGGGAGGCAGTTTTCATCCAAACAGCAGCTCTGAGAGCCTGTTCTAACATCCTGTAAACAAATCCAGCAGAAACTGTCCAAACACTCACAGGTTTAGTGGCTTTTAGGATTCTGAAGCTGCTCCTCTGTTGTCGCCTGACCTGTTTTTGCTGAAACGCTCCGACCTGCCCGCTGACAGTGGAGCGCGTGGGTGAGGCGGTGATGTGGACAGTGTGGACAGCGCGTGGGTGCGTCGGCCGCGGCCCCCGGAGCCCCGGAGCCGGGCCCCGAGCGCCGCGCTCAATGAGGCGCTCACATGTGAGAGCCGCTGGAGCGTGCGGGGCCACATGTCGCGCCGTCACGGCCAGTTGAACCGTTTAGTCTCTCGCTCGCCGCCCGCTTACATTTTTAATCAGCGGGGGCTCTGGACTGTCCCGCCGCGGCCCCCGAGTGGATGAAAGATTTACGCCGCTGTGGAGGAACAGGGCGCTCTGGCAGCTGCTCCGCCCCAGCGCCGGCGCCTCCTCCTGGGCCTCGCCGCTCCGCCCCCCCCCCCGCGCTCCCAACACGCACAGACCTAAACCTGTGACCCCCCCCCCTTTACTCAGGGCTGGACTGGGACCGAAAAACCGCCCTGGACTCTGAACAATCCGTCCCACATTTGTGTAGATGTGACACTTCCACAAACACATATTTTAACCTCTCACTCCCCGCCTGAACCAAGTGCATTAACTTCAGTTCAGCTTTACCCAAATCTAAATCTATAACGCCTCACTTGAACGCCTACAAAAGTGATGGTAACTTTCTCATGTTGTTGCCACTTTTTTGTCACACTTTTGTTGCTTTTTCGTGACTTGTTTTGTGGCTTGTCGAGGTGTTTTTTATGTCACGTTTTCGTTCTTTTTTTTTTTCACCTTCCCAGCGAGTTTTTGTTCCGTTTGCCTCCTTGTTTTTGTCACTATTTTCATGGTTTTCATTCAAGCTTCTAGATTTGGGTAAAGCTTGGTTAATGTAATGTTGTGGTTATGGCAAGAGGTTGAGGAGACCGGTGGCCCTAGAGCCGGTGGCCCCTCTGTGCTCTTCCAGAATACAGGACATATGGCCAGTCCGCCCCTGGCTTTACTCAAATCTGAAAGCTTCTCAACTGGAGAGCAACAGCGTAACGCCTCATTTGAAAGCTAAGACCGCCAAAAGTGATCGTAACTTGGTAGCACTTTATTTTACACTACCCTTGATACATTGTACCTAACTAGCATCCATCCATTTTCTTCCACTTTTCCGTTTCCGGGTCGTTAAGGTGGCGGCTCCAGGAGGGGTGGGTTAGATACACAATGGAATAATGTTACCTAAGGGTCTTGTGTCCTATTACACAATGTACCTACAAAGTACTAATACAAGTTATTCCATTGTGTGTTTAACCCCTTAACTCCCGCCTGAACCGAGCACATTTTCTCCAGTTTGGCTTTACCTCAATCCAAAAGCTTCTGGAGAAAAGGTGTGAAAATAGCGACAAAACTGAGACGAAAACAATGATGGAAATGTGACAAAAAAGTGACGAAAAATTTATGAAAAAGTGGCAAAAATGTCAAAAGAAATTAACAAAAAGTTTACTAAAAAATGACAAAAATGTGACAAAAAATGATAAAAAAAGTGACATAAATGAGTTGAACACCCAACAAAAAAATGATGGAAAAAAATGTGATGACGTGAGGAAAAAGCTCCTCTCGGTTCAGGCGGGAGTTAAGAGGTTAACCCAAGTTATTGCAGATTGTTACAAAGCAGATTGCATTGTTCTAAATTTAATTAGGGACAATGTATCAAGGTACAGTAAAATAAAGTGTTGCCCGTAACTTTTTTGTCACGTTGTGCCATAAAACACCGATGCATTATTTTTTTTGTTTTTTTATTTTTATTTTTAAGCCAAACTGGAGAGAAGGCGCTCGGTTTAGGCGAGGGTTAAGAGCACATGCGACACATCGATACAGTCGATTGTTGTGTCTGATGGTTAATAACTAAGCTTCATATAAGGCGCCTCAGACTCTTCTGGCATTTTCTGTTGACGAGCAAAGCACTCTGGGTAAAAAAGTGTGCCGAGCAGCCCTGACCTCCTCCACAGCCTGGGACTCGTCTACATTTAGAAGCTCTTTTTCTTTTACAGATCTTCTTCCTGATAGATTTACTGAGGTTTATTCACTCGTACCTTTTTTCATCAATTTTTTCATTTTTTCATCACATTTTTGTCTTTTTTTCATCACATTTTTGACTTTTTTTCATCACATTTTTGTCTTTTTTTTCATCCATTTTTTGACTTTTTTTCATCATTTTTTTCTTTTTTCATCACGTTTTTGTAATTTTTTTCATGACTTTTTTTTTCATCTAATTTGACATTTTTTTGTTTGTTTTTTTGGTCATTTTTGTCAAATTTTTCTCGTTTTTTCGTTACTTTTCAGTTGCTTTTTTGTGACTTTTTCATCCTTGTTTTCGTCTTCTTCTATTTTATTTTTTTTAGATTTGGTTGAAGTGGAGCTGTAGAAAATGTGCTCCGTCCAGGTGTAAGAGGTGAACAAGAGGAACTTCAATCTGCATCAGGAGGAAACATTTCAGTGAACCTCAGTTTTTGCAGTTGATCCAGGGTTTCGGGCACATTTCCTGAGGTTTATTCCCTCGTACCTCGTTTATTCTAAAACCCGTCTGAGCGAATGTAACGTGTGGCAGAGTAAACCTGCCCTGTCCATTATTTAGACTGGGGGGGGGGGGCTCCTGGAGAACAGGGGGCTCTGGCAGCGCTGCCTCCCCAGCCCCGGCGCCTCCTCCTGGGCCGCCGTGTTGACAGTTTTCCCGTGACGGAGCGGCGTGTGGCGGCCGACAGATGTTTGCAGATGTTCAGAGCCCACAGCTGCTCCGCTGCTCCGGCTACATCCACCGGGAGTTCCCCAAGGACCGCTCCTCACTCCCCCGCTCTCCCCCCACATCCCCGTCTCTCACACAAACAAACCCCCACCAGCCGACTCTCGTTCACCCATGAGCGCACGCTTTACGGCTCACGTCGGAGCAGGAGGATCCACTTTGTGCGGCTCGCGGTTTTTGAGTTTATAAAGTGAGCAAGATCCCAACTTCAGTATCTAACGATGTTCCAATAAATCCATACGTTCAAACCTGGTGCTTTCCATAAATCCATTATCTCGTCTTTGAAACTCAAAGTATAGAAGATTTCAGCCATTTTTACACAAAACATGCCGTATTTCCATAAAAGTACGTGAGGATTAATAACAGGAGCCAAAGGGAATTGTGAAAATGTTGTTTTTCATTATCACAGAACAACAGAGCGCTCCCCACAGTGAGAGAGTCTCTGGTTGGATTCCCGAGATGATTCTGCTCGTGGTTGTTCACGTCATCGGGAAAGATTCACATTTGACAGGGTTGGATTTTAACCTCTTAAGCCCCGCTTTAACAGAGCGCCACATCTCTGCTGTTTTAGTCACACATTTTTGTCATTTTCTTCATCACATTATTGTCAGTTTTTGTTACTTTTTTGTATTTTTTTCATCACATTTTTGTTACTGTTTTGTCATTTGGTTATTTTTTTTTCATCGCCTCTTTGTCTTTTTTTCATCAAATTTTTGTCTTTTTTTAATCACATTTTTGTCTTTTTTTCATCACATTTTTGTCTTTTTTTCATCCATTTTTTTTCTTTTTTTCATCACATTTTTTTCTTTTTTTCGTCATATTTGTCTTTTTTTCATCACATTTTTGGTCTTTATTTTCATCACATTTTTGTAATTTTTTTATCACATTTTTGTAATTTTTTTTATCACATTTTTGTCATTTTTTCATCACTTTTTTGTAATTTTTTTCATGACTTTTTTTGCTTTTTTTTCATGTCATTTGACTTTTTTTTTTTTTTTTTTGACATTTTTGTCAAATTTTTCTCGTTTTTTCGTTACTTTTCAGTTGCTTTTTTGTGACTTTTTCATCCTTGTTTTCGTCTTCCTCTATTTTGACATATTTTTCAAGAAGCTTTTAGATTTGGTTGAAGTGGAGCTGTAGAAAATGTGCTCCGTCCAGGTGTAAGAGGTTAACAAGGTTCCAAGAGGAACTTCAATCTGCATCAAGAGGAAACATTTCAGGAAACCTCGGTTTGATGATGTTTGTTGATCCAGGGTTTCGGGGCCACATGTCTTTAAAGGCTCAGTTTCTGTCGTGACTTTCTCCTGATGGAAAAGGAAAAACAGAAAGATCCTCATATTGATGGTGGTCGGGATGTTGAGCTGCTGAGGAGGGACGCAGAGATTCAGTCAGATCCTTATGGAACTGAAGGATCCTCTGCTCCCAATGACCAGAGGTTCCTCAGTCTGTAACATCTGTAACATCTGCACCTCCTGCAGCTCCATTGTTCCACTGAAGCTCATTATGGCGCCCCCGCTCTGTGAAGCAGAAACATCTCAGGTGGATCAGTAACCATGGAGACCATCTGGACCATCAAGGTCACATTCATCATCAGAGAATCAAACGTTCTTCACCTTTTTCACTTTATTGTTTTCAATAAAAGTCTCACTCCCGTTTCTTCTCGTTCTTCTTGGAACCTTGTTAAGATCCAACCATGACAAATGTGATTTTGTTTTTGCATCAGGACTGTTGTAGCGTCTCTTCCTATCACAAGGACTTGTGTCATAACTCTGGGCTTCAGGAGACAGTCATGTGACCGTAGAGCTGAGGGAGAAGACCCTGGGCTTTGGGACAGTGTTGGTTTCTGGTTCATCTCTCTGTAACGGCTCGTCATTTCCACATGAAACCAAGTCCAAAACCCGCGTGTGGATTAAAGTCCTGACTGTTGCTCTTGTAGGAACTCGGGTCTGGAGCTGGACTGGGGTCAGACCAGGCTCTTGTCCAGTCTGGTCCTGGAGGCCGAAGACCGAGACACAGACCCAGGCCTCGTCTATTACATCCTCAACACGGCGCCGCGAGAGGGGGAGCTGCACCTGAAGGTACGAAGGTCACTTTTTCGTCAATTTTTTCGATTTTTTTTTGTCCATATTTTTTTCACTTTTTTGTCACTTTTTCGCCAAATTATTCACATTGTTTTGTCAAATTCTTATCACTTTTTCGTATATTTTTTTCTCAATTTTTTGTCAAATTTTTGTCAATTTTTGTAATTTTTTGGTAAATTTTTCATCAATTTTTTCCCACTTTTTTCACATTTTCATCCTTGTTTCCGTCTCAGTTTTGTTGCTATTTTCACACCTTTTTTTCCAGAAGCTTTTGGATTGGGGTAAAGCTGGAGAAACTGGGCTCGGTTCAGGTGGGAGTTAAGAGGTTAACACGTTTATCCTGGGGTTTATCCAGGAAGTGACTCCAACATGTCTGTGTCGTCCCAGGTCTGTCCCGCGCTCATTCATTCACACTGACATGTTCGGTATCCACGTGTAGCACGAAAGACGCTGTAATCCAAATATGGGCATTTCCTGTGTGGGAGAGAATGTTAATCTGTGTTATTCCCCATGGTGTTCACGTTTTCTTTTGTTTGTTTTTTACAGATCTAATTCCAAAAAACAAGGAGAAATCATTAATTATACAGATTCTAGTTTTTCCAAAACTAAACCAGATCCAAAATCCCTTTGGAGCTAACATGTCACAGAATAAAACACCTTAACCTCTTACCCCCCGCCTAAACCAAATGCATTCTGTGTGACACCTCATTTGAAAGCTAAGACCCACAAAACTGACCGTTTTCCTCACGTTGTTGCTGTGTTGTTGAGTTTTTTTTGTTGAATTTTTCAACATTTTTGGTGCTTTTTTCCCAAGAAGCTTTTGGATTGGGGTAAAGCCAAACTGGAGAAAATGGGATCCGTTCAGGTGGGAGTTAAGAGGTTAAATCCACATAAAAACTGAAAATGGCAGAAAACTTGCATGTCTCGTCAGTTTCACATTTCCACGTTTTCCTCTAAACTCAGCTCGTCTCAGCTAAAATATTGATCTGACTGAGCTCCTTTTCCTCGAGTCAAAAGAGCTTTACCTGAGCTGTTTATGAAGACGCAGAATAACAGCGGCCCCAGCACAGAGCCCTGTGGGACAGAGCCCTGTGGGACAGAGCCCTGTGGGACAGAGCCCTGTGGGACACCCTGTGGGACAGAGCCCTGTGGGACACCCTGTGGGACAGAGCCCTGTGGCACAGAGCCCTGTGGGACAGAGCCCTGTGGGACAGAGCCCTGTGGGACAGAGCCCTGTGGGACAGAGCCCTGTGGGACAGAGCCCTGTGGGACAGAGCCCTGTGGGACAGAGCCCTGTGGGACACCCTGTGGGACAGAGCCCTGTGGGACAGAGCCCTGTGGGACAGAGCCCTGTGGGACAGAGCCCTGTGGGACAGAGCTCTGTGGGACAGAGCCCTGTGGGACAGAGCCCTGTGGGACGCCCCTTCATCGCTCGCTTCTCTCGTCTCCAGAGCGGCTCTGATTGGGCGGCGCTGTCTCCGGGGCAGAACTTCTCTCAGACCGACGTGGAGATGAACCGGGTCCGTTACGTCCACGTGGGGGTCGGAGGTCACGGCGTCGGGGTCAGAGGTCACGACAGCTTCAGGTTCACCCTCAGCGACCGGACCAACGAGTCTCCGGTTCAGACCTTCCACATCTCCGTCCGGACTCAGCACAGAGGTAACGGGTTTGTCACGGGTCAGAGGGGTTTGTCACCTCCTCTGGTACCACACGGTCCTCTGGTACCACACGGTCCTCTGGTACCACACGGTCCTCTGGTACCACACGGTCCAGGTGACAGCTGAAGAACCTTTGGGGCGTGTCTCCTCAGGGCGGCTGCAGCTGCAGACTGGCTCCGCCCGGGTCACAGAGGGTCAGAGGCTGGTCCTGAACTCGGACCTGCTCCTGGCGCTGGACTCTGGGCCTCCAGGGGGCGTGGCCTACAGCATCACGGCGCCGCCTCGGCTCGGCACGCTCAGCCTCGTCAGCGCCCCCGGTGTCCCGCTGTGGAACTTCACCCAACTGGACGTGACGGCTCAGAGAGTGTGTTACACTCACGACAACAGCCACCAGGGGGAGACAGACTCCTTCAGGTCAGTGTTATACTAACGTCAGCCACCAGGGGGAGACAGACTCCTTCAGGTCAGTGTTATACTAACGTCAGCCACCAGGGGGAGACAGACTCCTTCAGGTCAGTGTTATACTAACGTCAGCCACCAGGGGGAGACAGACTCCTTCAGGTCAGTGTTATACTAACATCAGCCACCAGGGGGAGACAGACTCCTTCAGGTCAGTGTTATACTAACATGAGCCACCAGGGGGAGACAGACTCCTTCAGGTCAGTACTAACATGAGCCACCAGGGGGAGACAGACTCCTTCAGGTCAGTACTAACATGAGCCACCAGGGGAGACAGACTCCTTCAGGTCAGTGTTATACTAACATGAGCCACCAGGGGGAGACAGACTCCTTCAGGTCAGTGTTATACTAACATGAGCCACCAGGGGGAGACAGACTCCTTCAGGTCAGTACTAACATGAGCCACCAGGGGGAGACAGACTCCTTCAGGTCAGTACTAACATGAGCCACCAGGGGGAGACAGACTCCTTCAGGTCAGTGTTTTACTAACATGAGCCACCAGGGGGAGACAGACTCCTTCAGGTCAGTACTAACATGAGCCACCAGGGGGAGACAGACTCCTTCAGGTCAGTACTAACATGAGCCACCAGGGGGAGACAGACTCCTTCAGGTCAGTGTTTTACTAACATGAGCCACCAGGGGGAGACAGACTCCTTCAGGTCAGTACTAACATGAGCCACCAGGGGGAGACAGACTCCTTCAGGTCAGTGTTTTACTAACATGAGCCACCAGGGGGAGACAGACTCCTTCAGGTCAGTGTTATACTAACATGAGCCACCAGGGGGAGACAGACTCCTTCAGGTCAGTACTAACATGAGCCACCAGGGGGAGACAGACTCCTTCAGGTCAGTGTTTTACTAACATGAGCCACCAGGGGGAGACAGACTCCTTCAGGTCAGTGTTATACTAACATGAGCCACCAGGGGGAGACAGACTCCTTCAGGTCAGTGTTATACTAACATGAGCCACCAGGGGGAGACAGACTCCTTCAGGTCAGTACTAACATGAGCCACCAGGGGGAGACAGACTCCTTCAGGTCAGTACTAACATCAGCCACCAGGGGGAGACAGACTCCTTCAGGTCAGTGTTATACTAACATCAGCCACCAGGGGGAGACAGACTCCTTCAGGTCAGTGTTATACTAACATGAGCCACCAGGGGGAGACAGACTCCTTCAGGTCAGTGTTTTACTAACATGAGCCACCAGGGGGAGACAGACTCCTTCAGGTCAGTGTTATACTAACATGAGCCACCAGGGGGAGACAGACTCCTTCAGGTCAGTGTTATACTAACATGAGCCACCAGGGGGAGACAGACTCCTTCAGGTCAGTGTTATACTAACATGAGCCACCAGGGGGAGACAGACTCCTTCAGGTCAGTGTTATACTAACATGAGCCACCAGGGGGAGACAGACTCCTTCAGGTCAGTGTTATACTAACATGAGCCACCAGGGGGAGACAGACTCCTTCAGGTCAGTGTTATACTAACATGAGCCACCAGGGGGAGACAGACTCCTTCAGGTCAGTACTAACATGAGCCACCAGGGGGAGACAGACTCCTTCAGGTCAGTACTAACATCAGCCACCAAGGGGAGACGGACTCCTTCAGGTCAGTACTAACATGAGCCACCAGGGGGAGACAGACTCCTTCAGGTCAGTGTTATACTAACATCAGCCACCAGGGGGAGACAGACTCCTTCAGGTCAGTACTAACATCAGCCACCAGGGGGAGACGGACTCCTTCAGGTCAGTACTAACATCAGCCACCAGGGGGAGACGGACTCCTTCAGGTCAGTACTAACATCAGCCACCAGGGGGAGACAGACTCCTTCAGGTCAGTGTTATACTAACATCAGCCACCAGGGGGAGACAGACTCCTTCAGGTCAGTACTAACATCAGCCACCAAGGGGGGACAGACTCCTTCAGGTCAGTGCCAACACCTGGTTAGAGGAAAAAGGTTGTTCTACATAACATCACCTTGACCTGGCGAGCCTGTCCAGCCCCTTCGTGCACCTCGAAGACCTCACAGTGCGCTCCTCGTCAGCGGGAAAGTCTAAGCTATAATCTGCGATTAGAAACACAATGTCTCTGATTCTTTTAAAAATATTCCCGACATATTTCCCAGCTCTATTCTCTCTCCGTGGTTTCTCTCTCCGTGGTTTCTCGGTCTGTAGTTTCTCGGTCTGTAGTTTCTCGGTCTGTAGTTTCTCGGTCTGTAGTTTCCTGGTCTGTGGTTTTTCTCTCCGTAGTTTCTCGGTCTGTAGTTTCTCGGTCTGTGGTTTCTCGGTCTGTAGTTTCTCAGTCTGTAGTTTCTCAGTCTGTAGTTTCTCGGTCTGTAGTTTCTCGGTCTGTAGTTTCTCGGTCTGTAGTTTCTCAGTCTGTAGTTTCTCAGTCTGTAGTTTCCTGGTCTGTAGTTTCTCAGTCTGTAGTTTCTCGGTCTGTAGTTTCTCGGTCTGTAGTTTCTCAGTCTGTAGTTTCTCGGTCTGTAGTTTCTCGGTCTGTAATTTCTCGGTCTGTAGTTTCTCAGTCTGTAGTTTCCTGGTCTGTAGTTTCTCAGTCTGTAGTTTCTCAGTCTGTAGTTTCTCAGTCTGTAGTTTCTCAGTCTGTAGTTTCTCAGTCTGTAGTTTCTCAGTCTGTAGTTTCTCAGTCTGTAGTTTCTCAGTCTGTAGTTTCTCGGTCTGTAGTTTCTCGGTCTGTAGTTTCTCGGTCTGTAGTTTCTCGGTCTGTAGTTTCTCGGTCTGTAGTTTCCTGGTCTGTGGTTTCTCAGTCTGTAGTTTCTCGGTCTGTGGTTTCTCGGTCTGTAGTTTCTCAGTCTGTAGTTTCTCGGTCTGTAGTTTCCTGGTCTGTAGTTTCTCGGTCTGTAGTTTCTCGGTCTGTAGTTTCTCAGTCTGTAGTTTCTCAGTCTGTAGTTTCTCGGTCTGTAGTTTCTCGGTCTGTAGTTTCTCGGTCTGTAGTTTCTCGGTCTGTAGTTTCTCGGTCTGTAGTTTCTCGGTCTGTAGTTTCTCGGCCTGTAATTTCTCGGTCTGCAGTTTCTCAGTCTGTAGTTTCTCGGTCTGTAGTTTCTCAGTCTGTAGTTTCTCGGTCTGTAGTTTCTCGGTCTGTAGTTTCTCAGTCCGTAGTTTCTTGGTCTGTGGTTTCTCGGTCTGTAGTTTCTCGGTCTGTAATTTCTCGGTCTGTGGTTCTCTCTCCGTAGTTTCTCGGTCTGTAGTTTCTCAGTCTGTAGTTTCTCGGTCTGTGGTTTCTCGGTCTGTAGTTTCCTGGTCTGTAGTTTCTCGGTTTGTAGTTTCTTGGTCTGTAGTTTCTTGGTCTGTAGTTTCCCGGTCTGTAGTTTCTCGGTCTGTAGTTTCTCGGTCTGTAGTTTCTCGGTTTGTAGTTTCTTGGTCTGTAGTTTCTTGGTCTGTAGTTTCCCGGTCTGTAGTTTCTCAGTCTGTAGTTTCTCGATCTGTAGTTTCTCGGTCTGTAGTTTCTCGGTTTGTAGTTTCTTGGTCTGTAGTTTCTCGGTCTGTAGTTTCTCGGTCTGTAGTTTCTCGGTCTGTGGTTTCCCGGTCTGTAGTTTCTCGGTCCGTAGTTTCTCGGTCTGTAGTTTCTCGGTCTGTGGTTTCCCGGTCTGTAGTTTCTCGGTCTGTAGTTTCCTGGTCTGTAGTTTCTCGGTCTGTAGTTTCCTGGTCTGGGGTTTTTCTCTCCGTAGTTTCCCGGTCTGTAGTTTCTCGGTCTGTAGTTTCTCGGTCTGTAGTTTCCTGGTCTGTAGTTTCTCGGTTTGTAGTTTCCTGGTCTGTAGTTTCTCGGTCTGTGGTTTCTCGGTCTGTAGTTTCTCGGTCTGTGGTTTCTCGGTCTGTAGTTTCCTGGTCTGTAGTTTCTCGGTTTGTAGTTTCCTGGTCTGTAGTTTCTCGGTCTGTGGTTTCTCGGTCTGTGGTTTCTCGGTCTGTGGTTTCTCGGTCTGTAGTTTCTCGGTCTGTGGTTTCTTGGTCTGTAGTTTCCCGGTCTGTAGTTACCTGGTCTGTAGTTTCTCGGTCTGTGGTTTCTCGGTCTGTAGTTTCTCGGTCTGTGGTTTCTCGGTCTGTAGTTTCTCGGTATGTAGTTTCTCGGTCTGTAGTTTCTCGGTCTGTAGTTTCTCGGTCTGTAGTTTCTCGGTCTGTAGTTTCTCGGTCTGTGGTTTCTCGGTCTGTAGTTTCTCGGTCTGTAGTTTCTCGGTCTGTAGTTTCTCGGTCTGTAGTTTCTCGGTCTGTAGTTTCTCGGTCTGTAGTTTCTCGGTCTGTGGTTTCTCGGTCTGTAGTTTCTCGGTCTGTAGTTTCTCGGTCTGTAGTTTCTCGGTCTGTAGTTTCCTGGTCTGTAATTTCTCGGTCTGTAGTTTCTCGGTCTGTAGTTTCTCGGTCTGTAATTTCTCGGTCTGTAGTTTCTCGGTCTGTAGTTTCTCGGTCTGTAGTTTCTCGGTCTGTAGTTTCTCGGTCTGTAGTTTCTCGGTCTGTAGTTTCTCAGTCTGTAGTTTCTCAGTCTGTAGTTTCTCGGTCTGTAGTTTCTCGGCCTGTAATTTCTCGGTCTGTAGTTTCTCAGTCTATAGTTTCTCGGTCTGTAGTTTCTCAGTCTGTAGTTTCTCGGTCTGTAGTTTCTCGGTCTGTAGTTTCTCAGTCCGTAGTTTCTTGGTCTGTGGTTTCCTGGTCTGTAATTTCTCGGTCTGTGGTTCTCTCTCCGTAGTTTCTCGGTCTGTAGTTTCTCAGTCTGTAGTTTCTCGGTCTGTGGTTTCTCGGTCTGTAGTTTCCTGGTCTGTAGTTTCTCGGTTTGTAGTTTCTTGGTCTGTAGTTTCTTGGTCTGTAGTTTCCCGGTCTGTAGTTTCTCGGTCTGTAGTTTCTCGGTCTGTAGTTTCTCGGTTTGTAGTTTCTTGGTCTGTAGTTTCTTGGTCTGTAGTTTCCCGGTCTGTAGTTTCTCGGTCTGTAGTTTCTCGGTCTGTGGTTTTTCTCTCCGTAGTTTCTCGGTCCGTAGTTTCTCGGTCTGTAGTTTCTCGGTCTGTGGTTTCCCGGTCTGTAGTTTCTCGGTCTGTAGTTTCCTGGTCTGTAGTTTCTCGGTCTGTAGTTTCCTGGTCTGGGGTTTTTCTCTCCGTAGTTTCCCGGTCTGTAGTTTCTCGGTCTGTAGTTTCCTGGTCTGTAGTTTCTCGGTTTGTAGTTTCCTGGTCTGTAGTTTCTCGGTCTGTGGTTTCTCGGTCTGTAGTTTCTCGGTCTGTGGTTTCTCGGTCTGTAGTTTCCTGGTCTGTAGTTTCTCGGTTTGTAGTTTCCTGGTCTGTAGTTTCTCGGTCTGTGGTTTCTCGGTCTGTGGTTTCTCGGTCTGTGGTTTCTCGGTCTGTAGTTTCTCGGTCTGTGGTTTCTTGGTCTGTAGTTTCCCGGTCTGTAGTTACCTGGTCTGTAGTTTCTCGGTCTGTGGTTTCTCGGTCTGTAGTTTCTCGGTCTGTGGTTTCTCGGTCTGTAGTTTCTCGGTCTGTAGTTTCTCGGTCTGTAGTTTCTCGGTCTGTAGTTTCTCGGTCTGTGGTTTCTCGGTCTGTAGTTTCTCGGTCTGTAGTTTCTCGGTCTGTAGTTTCTCGGTCTGTAGTTTCTCGGTCTGTAGTTTCTCGGTCTGTAGTTTCTCGGTCTGTGGTTTCTCGGTCTGTAGTTTCTCGGTCTGTAGTTTCTCGGTGTGTAGTTTCTCGGTCTGTAGTTTCCTGGTCTGTAATTTCTCGGTCTGTAGTTTCTCGGTCTGTAGTTTCTCGGTCTGTAGTTTCTCGGTCTGTAGTTTCTCGGTCTGTAGTTTCTCGGTCTGTAGTTTCTCGGTCTGTAGTTTCTCGGTCTGTAGTTTCTCGGTCTGTAGTTTCCTGGTCTGTAGTTTCCTGGTCTGTGGTTTCCTGGTCTGTGGTTCTTCTCTCCGTAGTTTCTCGGTCTGTAGTTTCTCGGTCTGTAGTTTCTCGGTCTGTAGTTTCTCGGTCTGTAGTTTCTCGGTCTGTAGTTTCTCGGTCTGTAGTTTCTCGGTCTGTAGTTTCCTGGTCTGTAGTTTCCTGGTCTGTAGTTTCTCGGTCTGTAGTTTCCTGGTCTGTAGTTTCCTGGTCTGTAGTTTCCCGGTCTGTGGTTTCTCGGTCTGTAGTTTCCTGGTCTGTAGTTTCTCGGTCTGTAGTTTCCTGGTCTGTAGTTTCCTGGTCTGTAGTTTCCTGGTCTGTAGTTTCCTGGTCTGTAGTTTCCCGGTCTGTGGTTTCTCGGTCTGTGGTTTCTCGGTCTGTGGTTTCTCGGTCTGTAGTTTCTCGGTCTGTGGTTTCTTGGTCTGTAGTTTCCCGGTCTGTAGTTACCTGGTCTGTAGTTTCTCGGTCTGTGGTTTCTCGGTCTGTAGTTTCTCGGTCTGTAGTTTCTCGGTCTGTAGTTTCTCGGTCTGTAGTTTCTCGGTCTGTAGTTTCCTGGTCTGTAGTTTCCTGGTCTGTAGTTTCTCGGTCTGTAGTTTCCTGGTCTGTAGTTTCCTGGTCTGTAGTTTCCCGGTCTGTGGTTTCTCGGTCTGTAGTTTCCTGGTCTGTAGTTTCCTGGTCTGTAGTTTCCTGGTCTGTAGTTTCCTGGTCTGTAGTTTCCTGGTCTGTAGTTTCCCGGTCTGTGGTTTCTCGGTCTGTAGTTTCCTGGTCTGTAGTTTCCTGGTCTGTAGTTTCCCGGTCTGTGGTTTCTCGGTCTGTAGTTTCCTGGTCTGTAGTTTCCTGGTCTGTAGTTTCCCGGTCTGTGGTTTCTCGGTCTGTAGTTTCCTGGTCTGTAGTTTCTCTCTCCGTAGTTTCCTGGTCTGTGGTTCTCTCTCCGTAGTTTCTCGGTGTGGAACGGCGTGTCCTCGCTCCTCGGCTCGCTCCTCATCTCCGTGGTTTCTCGGTCTGTAGTTTCTCGGTCTGTAGTTTCCCGGTCTGTAGTTTCCCGGTCTGTGGTTCTCTCTCCGTAGTTTCTCGGTCTGTAGTTTCTCGGTCTGTAGTTTCCCGGTCTGTGGTTCTCTCTCCGTAGTTTCTCGGTGTGGAACGGCGTGTCCTCGCTCCTCGGCTCGCTCCTCATCTCCGTCCTCCACACGGACCGGATCCCGCCCACTCTGGCGCTGAACTCCGGGCTGCGATTGGACGAGGGCTCCGGCGCCGTCATCACCCGCTCGCAGCTGCTCCTCACAGACCCCGACACGGCGCCTCAGAACCTCACCTTCACCCTGACGCAGCTGCCGCGCTTCGGAGCCGTCCTGGTCCACGAGGAGCCGCTGCACCGGAGCCGCAGGTACTTTACCCAAATCTAAACATAGACACATGTTACTTAACATCACACACTCATCCTGCAGAGTCCAGACGCCCAATATTATTAACCCCTTAACTCCCGCCTGAACCGAGCACAGTTTCTCCAGTTTGGCTTTACCCCAATCCAAAAGCTTCTGGAAAAAAGCTGTGAAAATAGCAACAAAACTGAGACAAAAACATTGATGAAAAAGTGGCAAAAATGTCACAAGGAATTGATTAAAAAAATTACGAAAAAATGACAAAAATTTGACCAAAAAATGACACATTTTTGTCATTTTTTGTCACATTTTGGATAAAAAATGTACAAAAAAAATGACAAAAATGTGATATAAAATTGACATAAAAATTATTAGAAAAATGTGACAAAAATTGACGAAAAAATGACTAAATGTGACAAAAAAATTACAAAATAGCAACAAAACTGAGACGAAAACAATGATGGAAATGTGACAAAAAAGTGAGGACAATTTGATGAAAAAGTCGCAAAAATTATTAGAAAAATGTGACAAAAAATGTACGAAAAAATGATCAAATTTGATCAAAATGTGATAATTTGACAAAAAAAATTCAAAACTGTGTCAAAAAATTACAAAAATATGATAAAAAATTGACAAAAAAATATGACAAAATAGCAACAAAACTGAGACGAAAACAATGATGGAAATGTGACAAAAAAGTGACGAAAACATTGACAAAAAAATTACAAATAAATGACAAAAATTTGACAAAAAAATTACTACAAAAATGTGATAAACATTTGACAAAAAAAGTTACAAAAATGAGTTGAATACCCAACAAAAAATGATGGAAAAAAAATCTGATGACGTGAGGAAAAAGATCCTCTCGGTTCAGGCGGGGGTTAGGAGGTTAAAGGCTGTAAACCTGACTTTTTCATCACTTCGTTTGCGCTCATTATTTGTTCATTTTTAATAATTTGCTGTGTCGAAAAATCATCCCCAACATCTCCAGCACGTTTCTTCACAGGGACAGGTTTAAGCCCGTTTCACAAATGTCTTCTTTCACAATTCACTTGAGGAGGGAAAAACTGTTTCATTCCTTTATCTGGAAAAATGAATAAAAAAGTCTTCATAAATAATTTCTCCTGTTCAGTCCAATCCAATCCAATCCACAGCTTAGAACGCTCTGCCCCCTCTGGTTTTACGGTTGGTCTTCGGAACCACGAGCTGGAGCTGGGCCTCAGACCTCAGGGCGCGTGGGGGGCGGGACATGTGGATGAGGTGTGTGATGTACAGCAGGGCCGGTCCATTCAGAGCTTTAAAAACAAACAACATTTTAAAATCAATTCTAAAATGAACAGGGAGCCGGTGCAAAGACGCGAGGATCGGGGGGATGTGTTCACGTGTTTTGGTCCGTGTTAAAAGTCGTGCCGCAGAGTTCTGGACTCACTGCGAGCGGGAAAGTGCTTCATGGCCGATGCCCGAGTCGTCCAGACGGCCGGAAATAAAAGCGTGCACGACTCGCTCAAAAAGATTAAAAGATAAAAACGGTTTAACTTTGAATAAAAGACGAAGATGATAAAAACAAAAAACAAAAACGCCATTAATCTGTTTATCAAATTTAAAATCACTGTCTGTGGTGATGCCAAGGCTGGGGACTTTGGGACGTGAATAATTTTGTAGATCTCAAGTCTGTGAGGGCAGATCCAAATGTTATGATTTCTGTTTTTCCCTCATTCAGTTTAAAAACATTGTGGGCTAACCAGGCCTTGACGTCACCTGGACAGTGGAGCAGGGGTGTCAGGGGGCTGTGCTCATTCTTAGCAATGGGCTGTAAATCTGACAGTCATCTGCATAAAAGTGGTAAGACATGCCGCGCTTCTTCAAAACCTCTCCAAGTGGGAGGAGGTAAAGAGCAAAAAGAATGGGTCCCAGGATCGATCCCTGGGGGACCCCACAGTGAAGCGGGGCAGAAGATGAAGTGGAGTCCCCCAGCCTGACGGAGGACGACCTACACCACTCCAACGCGGTCCCCCTGACACCCACACGATCTTAGGCGGTCTAAAAGAACTGTGTGGTCGACTGTGTCAAACGCAGCCGTCAGGTCGAAGAGCACTAACATGAATCAGTCATTAAAAACAGGTCATTAAAAACAGGTCATTAAAAACAGGTCATTAAAAACAGGTCATTAAAACAGGTCATTAAAAACCTTTAAAAGTGCAGACTCAGTCCTGTGCAAAGCTTTGTAGCCTGACTGATCTAGGTCTAAAGTGCCATTTTCATCTAAAAAAGGGTTAGGGTTTTTCTCTAAGATTTTCGATACCAGGGGTAGTTTGGAGATTGGGCGATAATTTTCCAAATTTGCAGGGTCAAGGCCAGGCTTTTTAATCAAAGGCACAACAACAGCTTTCTTACAAAAGAAAAAAGGTTCAAAAAGGCAAATAACAAATGTCTGTTCAGGGGAGTTTATAAGGGATTGTGCCGCCCTCTGCTGGACTAAACTCGGCACTGCAGCTGTGCATGTGTTTGTGTGTGCAGTTATAACTGTATATTATTATCAAACATTAATGATAGAGTTACAGCTGATAAGAACAACGTTTTAACCTGGAGTTGTTCTGTCTGATTTGTGTCAGAGCTGATCACAGGTCAGACGATATTCTTGGTAAAAATCGGTATTTTTACACTTTAACATGTGGCTGTGTTTTCTGCAGTTTCCCTGAGGTGTTTTTTTTTACTTTTTAACATTTTAAAATGTTTATTGCAAGAAGTGCAGATGGAACAAAAGACATTAAGAAAAGAAAAAGAGAAACATGAGAAAACGACACACATGAGGTTTGACACAGGACCAGTACATTAACCTCTTAACTCCCGCCTGAACCGAGAGGATCTTTTTCCTCACGTCACATTTTTTTTTCCATCATTTTTTTGTTGGGTATTCAGCTCATTTTTGTAACTTTTTTTGTCCTTTTTTTGTCACATTTTTGTCATTTTTTGTCCATTTTTTTGTCCTTTTTTTGTCACATTTTTGTCATTTTTTGTCACATTTTTGTCATTTTTTCATCTATTTTTCATCACATTTTTATCACATTTTTGTCACATTTTCATCACATTTTTGTCACATTTTTGTCACATTTTTGTCACATTTTTGTCACATTTTTGTCACATTTCCATCATTGTTTTCGTCTCAGTTTTGTTGCTATTTTCACACCTTTTTCCCAGAAGCTTTTGGATTGGGGTAAAGCCAAACTGGAGAAAATGTGCTCGGTTCAGGTGGGAGTTAAGGGGTTAAGCAGTAAAAATAAACAACAAATATTTTAGTGTATTAGTGCCGCCGTCACTATAACCACCACCACAAAGAACAAAAAAGAATTCATAAGGAATTTAGAGTCAAGTAAATCCACAGAACAGAAAAGACAAAGAAAAATAACCGCATTTCCTTAATGAATGAATAATTTGGTGGTAATTCAGTGTGAGGAGTTCTTCTCTTCCAGTTAGTCCTGAGTCTCGTCAATCTAAAAACCTCTGGATAAAAACTCAAAATAGCAACAAAAAACAAGACAAAAACAAGGATGAAAAAACAACAAGATTTAAAAGGCCACAAAAAAATGACATAAAAGTGATGGAGAAAAAGTGATGAAAAGTGACGGCAACAACGCAAGGAAAAAGATCCATTTAGTTAAGTATTGTTGGTCTTTCAAATGGGACGTTACACTGGCCTATAAGCTCAAGGCAAGACGTTTTTAGATTTGGGTAAAGCTGAACTGGAGAATATGTGTTTGGTTCAGGCGGGGGTTAAAGGGATGTTTCAGGATGTTTGACAAAGGGCCTCATGTCCTCGTTTTCCAGAGTGTTGCTGATTTATGGAGATATTTTTTTTGTCATTCATGCAGTTCTTATGTTTGTGGCGCTAGGCTAATGCTAGGCTAGTGCATTTCTATGGTATCAGCTAGCCTGCATTAAAAACAGTGTGACCCGCTCCACAGATTGCATTTAACCCCTTAACTCCCACCTGAACCGAGCACATTTTCTCCAGTTTGGCTTTACCCCAATCCAAAAGCTTCTGGGAAAAAGCAACAAGACTGAGACGAAAACAATGATGGAAATGTGACAAAAAAGTGACGAAAATTGATGAAAAAGTGGCAAAAATGTCACAAGAAAATGACCAAAAATGTACAAAAATATGAAAAAAAAATTACAAAAAAATGACAAAAATGTGACAAAAAATGACAAAATAGCAACAAAGCTGAGACAAAAAATTGATGAAAAAGTGGCAAAAATGTCACAAAAATGTCACAAGAAATTGACAAAAAATTGATGAAAAATTGGCAAAATGTGATTAAAATTTGACAAAAAAATTACAAAAATGTTTTTTTTTAAATGACAAAAATGTGAGAAAAATGACAAAAAAAAGTGACCAAAAAGTTACAAAAATGAGTTGAATATCCCCCAAAAAATGATGGAAAAGAATCTGATAACGTGAGTAAAAAGATCCTCTCGGTTCAGGCGGTTTAAGAGGTTAAAATACCTTATATTTGAGCAGCATCAGCTTCGTGGTTGTATAAGCTACGCGGCGGCGGAGTGATCTGCGAGAAAATAGTCCCTCAAAATGTGATCATTCATGTGATGCAGGTCAGTTATTTTCCAAACATGATTCTATGGACACATGTATATGGTCAGTCTGGTGTTATAAGTGATTTGCCTCAGGTGCTCTGTGGAGCGGGTCACACTGTTTTTAATGCAGGCTAGCTGATACCATAGACATGCACTAGCCTTGCACTAGCCTAGCGCCACGAAACTCTTCAAACATAAGAACTGCATGAATTAACATTGTGACTCTGTTTCCGTCCAGGCGTTTCTCGCAGCTGGACGTGGACCTCGGCGCCGTCCGTTACCAGCACCGCCTTCACTCCCGCGCCGCCATCGACTCCTTCCACTTCCTGCCCAGCGACCAATCGAACGCCGGCTTCCTGCTGCACGGGCGCCTGAGCCGCGAGGCCGCCGTGTTCACCGTGCAGGTGTGGCACAGCGGTTAGTCTCCCGGCACGTGCGACGGCGCTGACCGTGTGTGTGTGTGTTGTAGATCGAGCGCCCGGACCGCTCGCTGCCCTCGCTCCTCGCCCTCCGCACGCCCTCCGCCATCACCGCTCTGGGCGCCGGACGCTTCGGCCTCGTCCTGGACAAGTCCCACCTCCAGGCCACGGACGAGGAGTCGGACGATCGAGAGCTGGTCTTCACCGTCACCGAGGAACCGAGACACGGCCACCTGGAGAACCTGCTGACGGGTAACGATCCTCACGAAACTGACCCAGAGTCCAGAGTCTCCTCCTCTGATCCTCATGAAACTGACCCAGAGTCTCCTCTTAGTCCAACGATCCTCACGAAACTGACCCAGAGTCTCCTCTTAGTTCAACGATCCTCACGAAACTGACCCAGAGTCTCCTCTTAGTCCAACGATCCTCACCTTTCAGACTCCTTCATAAAGAGCCGTTTCTGTGTTTCAGGCTCCTTCATAAAGAGCCGTTTCTGTGTTTCAGGCTCCTTCATAAAGAGCCGTTTCTGTGTTTCAGGCTCCTTCTTAAAGAGCCGTTTCTGTGTTTCAGGCTCCTTCATAAAGAGCCGTTTCTGTGTTTCAGACTCCTTCATAAAGAGCCGTTTCTGTGTTTCAGGCTCCTTCATAAAGAGCCGTTTCTGTGTTTCAGGCTCCTTCATAAAGAGCCGTTTCTGTGTTTCAGGCTCCTTCATAAAGAGCCGTTTCTGTGTTTCAGGCTCCTTCATAAAGAGCCGTTTCTGTGTTTCAGGCTCCTTCATAAAGAGCCGTTTCTGTGTTTCAGGCTCCTTCATAAAGAGCCGTTTCTGTGTTTCAGGCTCCTTCATAAAGAGCCGTTTCTGTGTTTCAGACTCCTTCATAAAGAGCCGTTTCTGTGTTTCAGGCTCCTTCATAAAGAGCCGTTTCTGTGTTTCAGGCTCCTTCATAAAGAGCCGTTTCTGTGTTTCAGACTCCTTCATAAAGAGCCGTTTCTGTGTTTCAGACTCCTTCATAAAGAGCCGTTTCTGTGTTTCAGGCTCCTTCATAAAGAGCCGTTTCTGTGTTTCAGGCTCCTTCATAAAGAGCCGTTTCTCTGTTTCAGGCTCCTTCATAAAGAGCCGTTTCTCTGTTTCAGGCTCCTTCATAAAGAGCCGTTTCTCTGTTTCAGACTCCTTCATAAAGAGCCGTTTCTCTGTTTCAGGCTCCTTCATAAAGAGCCGTTTCTGTGTTTCAGACTCCTTCATAAAGAGCCGTTTCTGTGTTTCAGACTCCTTCATAAAGAGCCGTTTCTGTGTTTCAGGCTCCTTCATAAAGAGCCGTTTCTCTGTTTCAGGCTCCTTCATAAAGAGCCGTTTCTGTGTTTCAGGCTCCTTCATAAAGAGCCGTTTCTCTGTTTCAGGCTCCTTCATAAAGAGCCGTTTCTGTGTTTCAGGCTCCTTCATAAAGAGCCGTTTCTCTGTTTCAGGCTCCTTCATAAAGAGCCGTTTCTGTGTTTCAGACTCCTTCATAAAGAGCCGTTTCTCTGTTTCAGACTCCTTCATAAAGAGCTGTTTCTGTGTTTCAGACTCCTTCATAAAGAGCCGTTTCTGTGTTTCAGACTCCTTCATAAAGAGCCGTTTCTGTGTTTCAGGCTCCTTCATAAAGAGCCGTTTCTGTTTCAGACTCCTTCATAAAGAGCCGTTTCTGTGTTTCAGACTCCTTCATAAAGAGCCGTTTCTGTGTTTCAGACTCCTTCATAAAGAGCCGTTTCTGTGTTTCAGGCTCCTTCATAAAGAGCCGTTTCTGTGTTTCAGACTCCTTCATAAAGAGCCGTTTGTGTGTTTCAGACTCCTTCATAAAGAGCCGTTTCTGTGTTTCAGGCTCCTTCATAAAGAGCCGTTTCTGTGTTTCAGGCTCCTTCATAAAGAGCCGTTTCTGTGTTTCAGACTCCTTCATAAAGAGCCGTTTCTGTGTTTCAGGCTCCTTCATAAAGAGCCGTTTCTGTGTTTCAGACTCCTTCATAAAGAGCCGTTTCTGTTTCAGACTCCTTCATAAAGAGCCGTTTCTGTGTTTCAGACTCCTTCATAAAGAGCCGTTTCTGTGTTTCAGACTCCTTCATAAAGAGCCGTTTCTGTGTTTCAGACCTTCATAAAGAGCCGTTTCTCTGTTTCAGGCTCCTTCATAAAGAGCCGTTTCTGTGTTTCAGACTCCTTCATAAAGAGCCGTTTCTGTGTTTCAGACTCCTTCATAAAGAGCCGTTTCTCTGTTTCATACTCCTTCATAAAGAGCCGTTTCTGTGATTCAGACTCCTTCATAAAGAGCCGTTTCACTGTTTCAGACTCCTTCATAAAGAGTCGTTTCTGTGTTTCAGACTCCTTCATAAAGAGCCGTTTCTGTGTTTCAGACTCCTTCATAAAGAGCCGTTTCTCTGTTTCAGACTCCTTCATAAAGAGCTGTTTCTGTGTTTCAGGCTCCTTCATAAAGAGCCGTTTCTGTGTTTCAGGCTCCTTCATAAAGAGCCGTTTCTGTGTTTCAGACTCCTTCATAAAGAGCCGTTTGTGTGTTTCAGACTCCTTCATAAAGAGCCGTTTCTGTGTTTCAGGCTCCTTCATAAAGAGCCGTTTCTGTGTTTCAGGCTCCTTCATAAAGAGCCGTTTCTGTGTTTCAGGCTCCTTCATAAAGAGCCGTTTCTGTGTTTCAGGCTCCTTCATAAAGAGCCGTTTCTGTGTTTCAGACTCCTTCATAAAGAGCCGTTTCTGTGTTTCAGGCTCCTTCATAAAGAGCCGTTTCTGTGTTTCAGACTCCTTCATAAAGAGTCGTTTCTGTGTTTCAGACTCCTTCATAAAGAGCCGTTTCTGTGTTTCAGGCTCCTTCATAAAGAGCCGTTTCTGTGTTTCAGGCTCCTTCATAAAGAGCCGTTTCTGTGTTTCAGGCTCCTTCATAAAGAGCCGTTTCTCTGTTTCAGACTCCTTCATAAAGAGCCGTTTCTGTGATTCAGACTCCTTCATAAAGAGCCGTTTCACTGTTTCAGACTCCTTCATAAAGAGTCGTTTCTGTTTCAGACTCCTTCGTAAAGAGCCGTTTCTCTGTTTCAGGCTCCTTCATAAAGAGCCGTTTCTGTGTTTCAGACCTTCATAAAGAGCCGTTTCTGTGTTTCAGACTCCTTCATAAAGAGCCGTTTCTGTGTTTCAGACTCCTTCATAAAGAGCCGTTTCTGTGTTTCAGACTCTTCATAAAGAGCCGTTTCTGTGTTTCAGACTCCTTCATAAAGAGCCGTTTCTCTGTTTCAGACTCCTTCGTAAAGAGCCGTTTCTCTGTTTCAGGCTCCTTCATAAAGAGCCGTTTCTGTGTTTCAGACCTTCATAAAGAGCCGTTTCTGTGTTTCAGACTCCTTCATAAAGAGCCGTTTCTGTGTTTCAGACTCCTTCATAAAGAGCTGTTTCTGTGTTTCAGACCTTCATAAAGAGCCGTTTCTGTGTTTCAGACCTTCATAAAGAGCCGTTTCTCTCTTTCAGACTCCTTCATAAAGAGCCGTTTCTGTGTTTCAGACTCCTTCATAAAGAGCTGTTTCTGTGTTTCAGACCTTCATAAAGAGCCGTTTCTGTGTTTCAGACCTTCATAAAGAGCCGTTTCTCTCTTTCAGACTCCTTCATAAAGAGCCGTTTCTGTGTTTCAGACTCCTTCATAAAGAGCCGTTTCACTGTTTCAGACTCCTTCATAAAGAGCCGTTTCTGTGTTTCAGACTCCTTCATAAAGAGCCGTTTCACTGTTTCAGACTCCTTCATAAAGAGCCGTTTCTGTGTTTCAGACCCCTTCATAAAGAGTCGTTTCTGTGTTTCAGACTCCTTCATAAAGAGCCGTTTCTGTGTTTCAGACTCCTTCATAAAGAGCCGTTTCTCTGTTTCAGACTCCTTTGTAAAGAGCCGTTTCTCTGTTTCAGGCTCCTTCATAAAGAGCCGTTTCTGTGTTTCAGACTTTCATAAAGAGCCGTTTCTGTGTTTCAGACTCCTTCATAAAGAGCCGTTTCTGTGTTTCAGACTCCTTCATAAAGAGCCGTTTCTGTGTTTCAGACTCCTTCATAAAGAGCCGTTTCTGTGTTTCAGACCCCTTCATAAAGAGCCGTTTCTGTGTTTCAGACTCCTTCATAAAGAGCTGTTTCTGTGTTTCAGACTCCTTCATAAAGAGCCGTTTCTGTGTTTCAGGCTCCTTCATAAAGAGCCGTTTCTGTGTTTCAGACCTTCATAAAGAGCCGTTTCTGTGTTTCAGACTCCTTCATAAAGAGCCGTTTCTGTGTTTCAGACTCTTCATAAAGAGCCGTTTCTGTGTTTCAGACTCCTTCATAAAGAGCTGTTTCTGTGTTTCAGACCTTCATAAAGAGCCGTTTCTGTGTTTCAGACCTTCATAAAGAGCCGTTTCTCTCTTTCAGACTCCTTCATAAAGAGCCGTTTCTGTGTTTCAGACTCCTTCATAAAGAGCCGTTTCACTGTTTCAGACTCCTTCATAAAGAGCCGTTTCTGTGTTTCAGGCTCCTTCATAAAGAGCCGTTTCTGTGTTTCAGACCTTCATAAAGAGCCGTTTCTGTGTTTCAGGCTCCTTCATAAAGAGCCGTTTCTGTGTTTCAGACTCCTTCATAAAGAGCCGTTTCTGTGTTTCAGACTCTTCATAAAGAGCCGTTTCTGTGTTTCAGACTCTTCATAAAGAGTCGTTTCTGTGTTTCAGACTCCTTCATAAAGAGCCGTTTCTGTTTCAGGCTCCTTCATAAAGAGCCGTTTCTGTGTTTCAGACCTTCATAAAGAGCCGTTTCTGTGTTTCAGGCTCCTTCATAAAGAGCCGTTTCTGTGTTTCAGACTCCTTCATAAAGAGCCGTTTCTGTTTCAGACTCCTTCATAAAGAGCCGTTTCTGTGTTTCAGACTCCTTCATAAAGAGCCGTTTCTGTGTTTCAGACTCCTTCATAAAGAGCCGTTTCTGTGTTTCAGACCTTCATAAAGAGCCGTTTCTCTGTTTCAGGCTCCTTCATAAAGAGCCGTTTCTGTGTTTCAGACTCCTTCATAAAGAGCCGTTTCTGTGTTTCAGACTCCTTCATAAAGAGCCGTTTCTCTGTTTCAGACTCCTTCATAAAGAGCCGTTTCTGTGATTCAGACTCCTTCATAAAGAGCCGTTTCACTGTTTCAGACTCCTTCATAAAGAGTCGTTTCTGTGTTTCAGACTCCTTCATAAAGAGCCGTTTCTGTGTTTCAGACTCCTTCATAAAGAGCCGTTTCTCTGTTTCAGACTCCTTCATAAAGAGCCGTTTCTGTGTTTCAGACTCCTTCATAAAGAGCCGTTTCTGTGTTTCAGACTCCTTCATAAAGAGCCGTTTGTGTGTTTCAGACTCCTTCATAAAGAGCCGTTTCTGTGTTTCAGGCTCCTTCATAAAGAGCCGTTTCTGTGTTTCAGGCTCCTTCATAAAGAGCCGTTTCTGTGTTTCAGGCTCCTTCATAAAGAGCCGTTTCTGTGTTTCAGACTCCTTCATAAAGAGCCGTTTCTGTGTTTCAGGCTCCTTCATAAAGAGCCGTTTCTGTGTTTCAGACTCCTTCATAAAGAGTCGTTTCTGTGTTTCAGACTCCTTCATAAAGAGCCGTTTCTGTGTTTCAGGCTCCTTCATAAAGAGCCGTTTCTGTGTTTCAGGCTCCTTCATAAAGAGCCGTTTCTCTGTTTCAGACTCCTTCATAAAGAGCCGTTTCTGTGATTCAGACTCCTTCATAAAGAGCCGTTTCACTGTTTCAGACTCCTTCATAAAGAGTCGTTTCTGTTTCAGACTCCTTCGTAAAGAGCCGTTTCTCTGTTTCAGGCTCCTTCATAAAGAGCCGTTTCTGTGTTTCACACTCCTTCATAAAGAGACGTTTCTGTGTTTCAGACCTTCATAAAGAGCCGTTTCTGTGTTTCAGACTCCTTCATAAAGAGCCGTTTCTGTGTTTCAGACTCCTTCATAAAGAGACGTTTCTGTGTTTCAGACCTTCATAAAGAGCCGTTTCTGTGTTTCAGACTCCTTCATAAAGAGCCGTTTCTGTGTTTCAGACCTTCATAAAGAGCCGTTTCTGTGTTTCAGACTCCTTCATAAAGAGCCGTTTCTGTGTTTCAGACTCTTCATAAAGAGCCGTTTCTGTGTTTCAGACTCCTTCATAAAGAGCCGTTTCTCTGTTTCAGACTCCTTCGTAAAGAGCCGTTTCTCTGTTTCAGGCTCCTTCATAAAGAGCCGTTTCTGTGTTTCAGACTCCTTCATAAAGAGACGTTTCTGTGTTTCAGACCTTCATAAAGAGCCGTTTCTGTGTTTCAGACTCCTTCATAAAGAGCCGTTTCTGTGTTTCAGACCTTCATAAAGAGCCGTTTCTGTGTTTCAGACTCCTTCATAAAGAGCCGTTTCTGTGTTTCAGACTCTTCATAAAGAGCCGTTTCTGTGTTTCAGACTCCTTCATAAAGAGCCGTTTCTCTGTTTCAGACTCCTTCGTAAAGAGCCGTTTCTCTGTTTCAGGCTCCTTCATAAAGAGCCGTTTCTGTGTTTCAGACCTTCATAAAGAGCCGTTTCTGTGTTTCAGACTCCTTCATAAAGAGCCGTTTCTGTGTTTCAGGCTCCTTCATAAAGAGCTGTTTCTGTGTTTCAGACCTTCATAAAGAGCCGTTTCTGTGTTTCAGACCTTCATAAAGAGCCGTTTCTCTCTTTCAGACTCCTTCATAAAGAGCCGTTTCTGTGTTTCAGACTCCTTCATAAAGAGCTGTTTCTGTGTTTCAGACCTTCATAAAGAGCCGTTTCTGTGTTTCAGACCTTCATAAAGAGCCGTTTCTCTCTTTCAGACTCCTTCATAAAGAGCCGTTTCTGTGTTTCAGACTCCTTCATAAAGAGCCGTTTCACTGTTTCAGACTCCTTCATAAAGAGCCGTTTCTGTGTTTCAGACTCCTTCATAAAGAGCCGTTTCACTGTTTCAGACTCCTTCATAAAGAGTCGTTTCTGTGTTTCAGACTCCTTCATAAAGAGCCGTTTCACTGTTTCAGACTTTCATAAAGAGCCGTTTCTGTGTTTCAGGCTCCTTCATAAAGAGCCGTTTCTGTGTTTCAGACTTTCATAAAGAGCCGTTTCTGTGTTTCAGACTCCTTCATAAAGAGCCGTTTCTGTGTTTCAGACTCCTTCATAAAGAGCCGTTTCTGTGTTTCAGACTCCTTCATAAAGAGCCGTTTCTGTGTTTCAGACCCCTTCATAAAGAGCCGTTTCTGTGTTTCAGACTCCTTCATAAAGAGCCGTTTCTGTGTTTCAGGCTCCTTCATAAAGAGCCGTTTCTGTTTCAGACTCCTTCATAAAGAGCCGTTTCTGTGTTTCAGACTCCTTCATAAAGAGAGCCGTTTCTGTGTTTCAGACCTTCATAAAGAGCCGTTTCTGTGTTTCAGACCTTCATAAAGAGCCGTTTCTCTCTTTCAGACTCCTTCATAAAGAGCCGTTTCTGTGTTTCAGGCTCCTTCATAAAGAGCCGTTTCTGTGTTTCAGGCTCCTTCATAAAGAGCTGTTTCTGTGTTTCAGACCTTCATAAAGAGCCGTTTCTGTGTTTCAGACCTTCATAAAGAGCCGTTTCTCTCTTTCAGACTCCTTCATAAAGAGCCGTTTCTGTGTTTCAGACTCCTTCATAAAGAGCTGTTTCTGTGTTTCAGACCTTCATAAAGAGCCGTTTCTGTGTTTCAGACTCCTTCATAAAGAGCCGTTTCTGTGTTTCAGACTCCTTCATAAAGAGCCGTTTCACTGTTTCAGACTCCTTCATAAAGAGTCGTTTCTGTGTTTCAGACTCCTTCATAAAGAGCCGTTTCACTGTTTCAGACTTTCATAAAGAGCCGTTTCTGTGTTTCAGGCTCCTTCATAAAGAGCCGTTTCTGTGTTTCAGACTTTCATAAAGAGCCGTTTCTGTGTTTCAGACTCCTTCATAAAGAGCCGTTTCTGTGTTTCAGACTCCTTCATAAAGAGCCGTTTCTGTGTTTCAGACTCCTTCATAAAGAGCCGTTTCTGTGTTTCAGACCCCTTCATAAAGAGCCGTTTCTGTGTTTCAGACTCCTTCATAAAGAGCTGTTTCTGTGTTTCAGACTCCTTCATAAAGAGCCGTTTCTGTGTTTCAGGCTCCTTCATAAAGAGCCGTTTCTCTGTTTCAGGCTCCTTCATAAAGAGCCGTTTCTGTGTTTCAGACCTTCATAAAGAGCCGTTTCTGTGTTTCAGACTCCTTCATAAAGAGCCGTTTCTGTGTTTCAGACTCTTCATAAAGAGCCGTTTCTGTGTTTCAGACTCCTTCATAAAGAGCTGTTTCTGTGTTTCAGACCTTCATAAAGAGCCGTTTCTGTGTTTCAGACCTTCATAAAGAGCCGTTTCTCTCTTTCAGACTCCTTCATAAAGAGCCGTTTCTGTGTTTCAGACTCCTTCATAAAGAGCCGTTTCACTGTTTCAGACTCCTTCATAAAGAGCCGTTTCTGTGTTTCAGGCTCCTTCATAAAGAGCCGTTTCTGTGTTTCAGACCTTCATAAAGAGCCGTTTCTGTGTTTCAGGCTCCTTCATAAAGAGCCGTTTCTGTGTTTCAGACTCCTTCATAAAGAGCCGTTTCTGTGTTTCAGACTCTTCATAAAGAGCCGTTTCTGTGTTTCAGACTCTTCATAAAGAGTCGTTTCTGTGTTTCAGACTCCTTCATAAAGAGCCGTTTCTGTTTCAGGCTCCTTCATAAAGAGCCGTTTCTGTGTTTCAGACCTTCATAAAGAGCCGTTTCTGTGTTTCAGGCTCCTTCATAAAGAGCCGTTTCACTGTTTCAGACTCCTTCATAAAGAGCCGTTTCTGTGTTTCAGACCTTCATAAAGAGCCGTTTCTGTGTTTCAGGCTCCTTCATAAAGAGCCGTTTCTGTGTTTCAGACTCCTTCATAAAGAGCCGTTTCTGTGTTTCAGACTCTTCATAAAGAGCCGTTTCTGTGTTTCAGACTCTTCATAAAGAGTCGTTTCTGTGTTTCAGACTCCTTCATAAAGAGCCGTTTCTGTGTTTCAGACTCCTTCATAAAGAGCCGTTTCTGTTTCAGGCTCCTTCATAAAGAGCCGTTTCTGTGTTTCAGACCTTCATAAAGAGCCGTTTCTGTGTTTCAGGCTCCTTCATAAAGAGCCGTTTCTGTGTTTCAGGCTCCTTCATAAAGAGCCGTTTCTGTGTTTCAGACTCCTTCATAAAGAGCCGTTTCTGTGTTTCAGACTCCTTTGTAAAGAGCCGTTTCTCTGTTTCAGGCTCCTTCATAAAGAGCCGTTTCTGTGTTTCAGACCTTCATAAAGAGCCGTTTCTGTGTTTCAGGCTCCTTCATAAAGAGCCGTTTCTGTGTTTCAGACTCCTTCATAAAGAGCCGTTTCTGTGTTTCAGACTCCTTCATAAAGAGTTGTTTCTGTGTTTCAGGCTCCTTCATAAAGAGCCGTTTCTGTGTTTCAGACTCCTTCATAAAGAGCCGTTTCTGTGTTTCAGGCTCCTTCATAAAGAGCCGTTTCTCTGTTTCAGACTCCTTCATAAAGAGCCGTTTCTGTGTTTCAGACTCCTTCATAAAGAGCCGTTTCTGTGTTTCAGACTCCTTCATAAAGAGCCGTTTCTCTGTTTCAGACTCCTTCATAAAGAGCCGTTTCTGTGTTTCAGACTCCTTCATAAAGAGCCGTTTCTGTTTCAGACTCCTTCATAAAGAGCCGTTTCTCTGTTTCAGACTCCTTCATAAAGAGCCGTTTCTGTGTTTCAGACTCCTTCATAAAGAGCCGTTTCTGTGTTTCAGACTCCTTCATAAAGAGCCGTTTCTCTGTTTCAGACTCCTTCATAAAGAGCCGTTTCTGTGTTTCAGACTCCTTCATAAAGAGCCGTTTCTCTGTTTCAGACTCCTTCATAAAGAGCCGTTTCTGTGTTTCAGACTCCTTCATAAAGAGCCGTTTCTGTGTTTCAGACTCCTTCATAAAGAGCCGTTTCTGTTTCAGACTCCTTCATAAAGAGCCGTTTCTGTGTTTCAGACTCCTTCATAAAGAGCCGTTTCTGTTTCAGACTCCTTCATAAAGAGCCGTTTCTGTGTTTCAGACTCCTTCATAAAGAGCCGTTTCTGTGTTTCAGGCTCCTTCATAAAGAGCCGTTTCTCTGTTTCAGACTCCTTCATAAAGAGCCGTTTCTGTGTTTCAGACTCCTTCATAAAGAGCCGTTTCTCTGTTTCAGGCTCCTTCATAAAGAGCCGTTTCTGTGTTTCAGACTCCTTCATAAAGAGCCGTTTCTCCGTTTCAGACTCCTTCATAAAGAGCCATTTCTGTGTTTCAGACTCCTTCATAAAGAGCCGTTTCTGTGTTTCAGGCTCCTTCATAAAGAGCCGTTTCTGTGTTTCAGACTCCTTCATAAAGAGCCGTTTCTCTGTTTCAGACTCCTTCATAAAGAGCCGTTTCTGTGTTTCAGACTCCTTCATAAAGAGTCGTTTCTGTGTTTCAGACTCCTTCATAAAGAGCCGTTTCTGTGTTTCAGACTCCTTCATAAAGAGTCGTTTCTGTGTTTCAGACTCCTTCATAAAGAGCCGTTTCTGTGTTTCAGACTCCTTCATAAAGAGCCGTTTCTGTGTTTCAGACTCCTTCATAAAGAGCCGTTTCTGTGTTTCAGGCTCCTTCATAAAGAGCCGTTTCTCTGTTTCAGACTCCTTAATAAAGAGCCGTTTCTGTGTTTCAGACTCCTTCATAAAGAGCCGTTTCTCTGTTTCAGACTCCTTAATAAAGAGCCGTTTCTGTGTTTCAGACTCCTTCATAAAGAGCCGTTTCTGTGTTTCAGACTCCTTCATAAAGAGCCGTTTCTCTGTTTCAGGCTCCTTCATAAAGAGCCGTTTCTCTGTTTCAGGCTCCTTCATAAAGAGCCGTTTCTCTGTTTCAGGCTCCTTCATAAAGAGCCGTTTCTGTGTTTCAGGCTCCTTCATAAAGAGCCGTTTCTCTGTTTCAGACTCCTTCATAAAGAGCCGTTTCTGTGTTTCAGGCTCCTTCATAAAGAGCCGTTTCTGTGTTTCAGACTCCTTCATAAAGAGCCGTTTCTGTGTTTCAGACTCCTTCATAAAGAGCCGTTTCTGTGTTTCAGACTCCTTCATAAAGAGCCGTTTCTCTGTTTCAGACTCCTTCATAAAGAGCCGTTTCTGTGTTTCAGACTCCTTCATAAAGAGCCGTTTCTCTGTTTCAGACCCCTTCATAAAGAGCCGTTTCTGTGTTTCAGACTCCTTCATAAAGAGCCGTTTCTCTGTTTCAGACTCCTTCATAAAGAGCCGTTTCTGTGTTTCAGACTCCTTCATAAAGAGCCGTTTCTCTGTTTCAGGCTCCTTCATAAAGAGCCGTTTCTGTGTTTCAGGCTCCTTCATAAAGAGCCGTTTCTCTGTTTCAGACTCCTTCATAAAGAGCCGTTTCTGTGTTTCAGGTTCCTTCATAAAGAGCCGTTTCTCTGTTTCAGACTCCTTCATAAAGAGCCGTTTCTCTGTTTCAGACTCCTTCATAAAGAGCCGTTTCTGTGTTTCAGACTCCTTCATAAAGAGCCGTTTCTGTGTTTCAGACTCCTTCATAAAGAGCCGTTTCTGTGTTTCAGGCTCCTTCATAAAGAGCCGTTTCTGTGTTTCAGACTCCTTCATAAAGAGCCGTTTCTGTGTTTCAGGCTCCTTCATAAAGAGCCGTTTCTGTGTTTCAGACTCCTTCATAAAGAGCAGTTTCTGTGTTTCAGGCTCCTTCATAAAGAGCCGTTTCTGTGTTTCAGGCTCCTTCATAAAGAGCCGTTTCTGTGTTTCAGGCTCCTTCATAAAGAGCCGTTTCTGTGTTTCAGACTCCTTCATAAAGAGCCGTTTCTGTGTTTCAGACTCCTTCATAAAGAGCAGTTTCTGTGTTTCAGACTCCTTCATAAAGAGCCGTTTCTGTGTTTCAGGCTCCTTCATAAAGAGCCGTTTCTCTGTTTCAGGCTCCTTCATAAAGAGCCGTTTCTGTGTTTCAGGCTCCTTCATAAAGAGCCGTTTCTGTGTTTCAGACTCCTTCATAAAGAGCCGTTTCTGTGTTTCAGGCTCCTTCATAAAGAGCCGTTTCTCTGTTTCAGGCTCCTTCATAAAGAGCCGTTTCTGTGTTTCAGGCTCCTTCATAAAGAGCCGTTTCTGTGTTTCAGGCTCCTTCATAAAGAGCCGTTTCTGTGTTTCAGGCTCCTTCATAAAGAGCCGTTTCTCTGTTTCAGACTCCTTCATAAAGAGCCGTTTCTGTGTTTCAGACTCCTTCATAAAGAGCCGTTTCTGTGTTTCAGACTCCTTCATAAAGAGCCGTTTCTGTGTTTCAGACTCCTTCATAAAGAGCCGTTTCTGTGTTTCAGGCTCCTTCATAAAGAGCCGTTTCTGTGTTTCAGACTCCTTCATAAAGAGCCGTTTCTCTGTTTCAGACTCCTTCATAAAGAGCCGTTTCTGTGTTTCAGACTCCTTCATAAAGAGCCGTTTCTGTGTTTCAGACTCCTTCATAAAGAGCCGTTTCTGTGTTTCAGACTCCTTCATAAAGAGCCGTTTCTCTGTTTCAGACTCCTTCATAAAGAGCCGTTTCTGTGTTTCAGACTCCTTCATAAAGAGCCGTTTCTCTGTTTCAGACTCCTTCATAAAGAGCCGTTTCTGTGTTTCAGGCTCCTTCATAAAGAGCCGTTTCTCTGTTTCAGGCTCCTTCATAAAGAGCCGTTTCTGTGTTTCAGGCTCCTTCATAAAGAGCCGTTTCTGTGTTTCAGACTCCTTCATAAAGAGCCGTTTCTGTGTTTCAGGCTCCTTCATAAAGAGCCGTTTCTGTGTTTCAGACTCCTTCATAAAGAGCCGTTTCTCTGTTTCAGACTCCTTCATAAAGAGCCGTTTCCCTGTTTCAGACTCCTTCATAAAGAGCCGTTTCCCTGTTTCAGACTCCTTCATAATAAGCCATTTCTGTGTTTCAGACTCCTTCATAAAGAGCCGTTTCTGTGTTTCAGACTCCTTCATAAAGAGCCGTTTCTGTGTTTCAGACTCCTTCATAAAGAGCCGCTTCTGTGTTTCAGACTCCTTCATAAAGAGCCGTTTCTCTGTTTCAGACTCCTTCATAAAGAGCCGTTTCTGTGTTTCAGACTCCTTCATAAAGAGCCGTTTCTGTGTTTCAGACTCCTTCATAAAGAGCCGTTTCTGTGTTTCAGGCTCCTTCATAAAGAGCCGTTTCTCTGTTTCAGGCTCCTTCATAAAGAGCCGTTTCTCTCAGAGCGACATCGACCTGAAGTCTGTGGTTTATCTACTTCCTGTCGACGTCGCCGTGACCAGCGACAGCTTCCTGTTCGTGGTGTCAGACCCGGCGGGAAACAAGCTCCGCCCTCAGAGGTCAGTGCTCCTCCCCCTCCTCGCCCTCCTCAGCCCTGGCTCCGCCCTCACCTGTTCTGACCCGTCTCTCCTCAGGCTGCAGCTGTCGTGGTCACGGGTTCAGTTCCCAACCACCTGTTTTCGAGTCTGTGAGACCTCGGGGACCGTGCACATCCGGGTCGAGAGAACGGGCTCCAGCGCCGACCCCGCCTTCATCGCCATCCAGGTAAGACACGGCTAAGATATGACTCCGCCTTCATCGCCATCGAGGTAAGACACGGCTAAGGTATGACCCCGCCTTCATCGCCATCCAGGTAAGACACGGCTAAGGTGTGACCCCGCCTTCATCGCCATCCAGGTAAGACACGGCTAAGGTATGACCCCGCCTTCATCGCCATCCAGGTAAGACACGGCTAAGGTATGACCCTGCCTTCATCGCCATCCAGGTAAGACACGGCTAAGGTATGACCCCGCCTTCATCGCCATCCAGGTAAGACACGGCTAAGGTGTGACCCCGACTTCATCGCCATCCAGGTAAGACACGGCTACGGTGTGACCCCGACTTCATCGCCATCCAGGTAAGACACGGCTAAGATATGACTCCGCCTTCATCGCCATCCAGGTAAGACACGGCTAAGGTAAGACCCCGCCTTCGTCGCCATCCAGGTAAGACACGGCTAAGGTAAGACCCCGCCTTCATCGCCATCCAGGTAAGACACGGCTAAGGTATGACCCCGCCTTCATCGCCATCCAGGTAAGACACGGCTAAGATATGACTCCGCCTTCATCGCCATCCAGGTAAGACACGGCTAAGGTAAGACCCCGCCTTCGTCGCCATCCAGGTAAGACACGGCTAAGGTAAGACCCCGCCTTCATCGCCATCCAGGTAAGACACGGCTAAGGTATGACCCCGCCTTCATCGCCATCCAGGTAAGACACGGCTAAGGTATGACCCTGCCTTCATCGCCATCCAGGTAAGACACGGCTAAGGTATGACCCCGCCTTCATCGCCATCCAGGTAAGACACGGCTAAGGTGTGACCCCGACTTCATCGCCATCCAGGTAAGACACGGCTACGGTGTGACCCCGACTTCATCGCCATCCAGGTAAGACACGGCTAAGATATGACTCCGCCTTCATCGCCATCCAGGTAAGACACGGCTAAGGTATGACCCCGCCTTCATCGCCATCCAGGTAAGACTCTGTGAAGATATGACCCCGCCTTCATCGCCATCCAGGTAAGACACGGCTAAGGTATGACCCCGCCTTCATCGCCATCCAGGTAAGACACGGCTAAGGTAAGACCCCGCCTTCATCGCCATCCAGGTAAGACACGGCTAAGGTATGACCCCGCCTTCATTGCCATCCAGGTAAGACTCTGTGAAGATATGACCCCGCCTTCATCGCCATCCAGGTAAGACACGGCTAAGATATGACCCGCCTTCATCGCCATCCAGGTAAGACACGGCTAAGGTAAGACCCGCCTTCATCGCCATCAAGGTAAGACACGGCTAAGATTTGACCCCGCCTTCATCGCCATCCAGGTAAGACACGGCTAAGGTGTGACCCCGCCTTCATCGCCATCCAGGTAAGACACGGCTAAGGTATGACCCCGCCTTCATCGCCATCAAGGTAAGACACGGCTAAGATTTGACCCCGCCTTCATCGCCATCCAGGTAAGACACGTCTAAGGTATGACCCCGCCTTCATTGCCATCCAGGTAAGACACGGCTAAGGTATGACCCCGCCTTCATCGCCATCCAGGTAAGACACGGCTAAGATATGACCCCGCCTTCATCGCCATCCAGGTAAGACACGGCTACGATATGACTCCGCCTTCATCGCCATCCAGGTAAGACACGGCTAAGGTAAGACCCCGCCTTCATCGCCATCCAGGTAAGACACGGCTAAGGTAAGACCCCGCCTTCATCGCCATCCAGGTAAGACACGGCTAAGGTATAACCCCGCCTTCATCGCCATCCAGGTAAGACACGGCTAAGGTATGACCCCGCCTTCATCGCCATCCAGGTGAGACTCACATTGATCTAAACATTTATGTAAGTGATCGTGTGTTGCAGGTGCAGGAGGGAAGCGCCAAAGTGGGCGGAGACTTCACCCACAGCTCGGCGACGCTGCTGCAGTTCGACCCCGGTGAGAAATCACAAAACAAAACAGTTGACTTTTATTCTGAAGTGACGGATCCTCAAACCTGAACATCGTCTCACGTTCGTCTGACTTTATGACACAGAAACATTAACCAGAAACCGAGCGTGTTTCCGTTTCACCACCACGGCACCTCGAGCGTGAGGTAAAGTGGTAAAAGTCTGTCATGTTTTCAGGCGTGAAGGTGAAGACGTGGAGCGTGTTCCTCGTCGACGACGGTTTGGAGGAAAAACACGAGAACTTCAGCCTCGTCCTGAAGAACCCGCACAACTGTGTCCTGGGAGTGACGAGCACGACCCGCGTGGAGATCCTGGACCCCAGGGGAGGTCAGAACACGGGACGAACACGGGATAAACATGGGACAAACACGGGACGAACACGGGACGAACACGAGACAAACACGGGATAAACATGGGATGAACACGGGACAGGTCTTGTAGAGCTTTGTGGTCTGTTACAGGGCGCTGTGATCCGGACTCGGAGGACGTGGTCCCTGTGGTCCCTGTGGTCCCTGTGGTCCCTGTGGTCCCTGTGGTCCCTGCGGTCGTCCCAGACTCAGACTCTGATCCCGTCACTGACATCGAGACGGAGCTGATCTTTGAGCCCGACCCTGAGACTCCACGAAGAGGAGACGTCCCCAACAGAGAGCTGGACTTCAGCCTCCGAGACCAGGCCTGGACCCAGGACCAGGACCACAGGAGGACCCAGGATCAGGACCAGAGGAGGATCCAGGACCACAGGAGGACCCAGGACCAGAGGACCCAGGACCAGAGGAGAACCCAGGACCAGAGGCGGATCCAGAGCCAGGAGCAGACGCTGCAGGTAAAGGACACAATTACAAATGATATAGAGTTTTAAAGGGGGGGTATTCTGCAAAATGGACTTTTTCAAGCTTTCCATCCTGTTATTCTGTCACTCCCTCATTAAAAACATGGCTGAAGTGTTGCCTTGGCACATTCACGTATTTCTGAGTAATCTGTAAAAACTCTGATGGCGGCCATTTTAGGGATAGGTTTGCCTGAGTCCTCCTAGGAACGCCCCCACCTCCTGGAGACGCCTCCGAGCTTTGGTCACCAGCCGAGTAACCAACCACTGCTCCTCAGCAGAACCCCCTCCCCACTGATGCCACAGACAGCGTGTGGAGGGGGCGTGTCTAAAGGCTCAGAGGTTCTTAAAGAGACAGAGGCCTATTTCAAGACATTCACTACAGCCATTTTGAGAGAGACATTTTATACAAGGCAGTTATTCTAATTTACTGCATTTACAGACCAACAGAAGGTTTGTCATCACTGTAGTGAGATATAGACTGGTGCTATGGGACTGAAACAAGCAGAACACCCCCTCTTTAAAGCAGAACACCCCCTCTTTAAAGAGACGGATGGAGAAAAGATTATTGAGTCGACTTTGTTCTGTGATCAGGAGCACGTGTGGACGGAGACGAGGCAGCCGGAGCGTGTGTGGACGGTCAGTATCTGCTTCAGTGTCTCCTGAACCACATGAGCTGACGTGACTGTGTTTCAGTTTCACGCAATGACGCCGCTCAGGGTGGAGCCGCTCCTGGAGCCGCTCAGAGACGCCCCGGGGCCGCCTCCAGGGGGCGCCACGTCCACCACAGAACCACAGGTACAGACAGAAGCCTCGGTTCTTCCTCTTCAGTCCACTTCAGCTCCTCTGAAGCGGCTGCGTCGGTCACATGTGCAAACACGATGAAGGAGAAGCCTGTTCATAAGCTGGTTTGGCCTGAACACAAATGAATCCTCCCCTTTAAGGTCATCGTGGCCTCACCTTAAACCTTTAAAGGTCATCGTGGCCTCACCTTAAACCTTAAAGGTCATCGTGGCCTCACCGTAACCCCTTAACGCCTATTGGTACATTTTGACGACATGCCTCTTCTTGTTAGACTGTGGTTAAAATAAGGCATGTTTTCCCTTGATGCCTGTTTGCACATCCAGGCCGTACCTAGGAACGTTTTGCAAGCACTCGTTTCTCGTAGGACCGGACAGAGAAGGAACCACAACCGGGTCATGGCAGCTACTTAGCGGAAATAGCATTTCTGCAAATCGAGGCAGCAACTTTGATGAAATCTTCAAATGTAAATTGAGTTGTGCTAAAATAAAATGATGTAGCAGCTCCTTGTTTCCATCTTTAGATAATTGTTGGAATGAACTTCATGTGATGGATTTTTTTTTTGTTATTTGAAGATTTCAGTACGTTGTAAATCGGCAACATCAGGCCATAAAGGAAAACTGCAGTAGCTCCATCTGGTGGCCACAGTGACCGCATTTTAGTAGTATTTAGATTTATTACAGCTAAAACGTTTTTTAGAACATGCCATTCTAGTGAATTTCTATAATCATTGTAACAATAACATACAAGGATATTTAAAAAAAAAAGTTAGCCATTTTTTTACACAGAACAAAATGAAACCGTTGGTGTTGTTTGCAAAGCGACCACAAGGTGGACCTACTGGACCACAAACTAGAGTTCCACGTCCGAAAATAATGTGCAATTATATTATAATTTGCAAATAAGTCATGGTAAATAGAGGTATCTGATGTACAGTGTATTATAAAACCTCAGGAAAGGGAGTAAAATCTGATCATTAGTCACACAAACTGTAGATATTTTGTAGATAAATTGTCTGCACCTTTATAAAGTGCTTTTTTTTCACCTCCCTACATCAGGTGTTGAAGCAGCAGCAGCAGGGAAAGCACTGATGACAGGAACAGCAGTGATGAAGATGTTACTGAACATCCTGATGCCCTTCCTGTTACCAGTGCTGCTGCTGCAGGACGACATCAGCTGCTCCAAATCAAAAGTTTATAAGTGTTTTGTGAAAAGCGTTAGCTCTGTTTACTGTTCTAATATCCTAACCTGATACACAAGTGCTCAGTGTATCTTACAGTGCATTTACATTTGTACAATTTTTGCCTGTTGTTGCCGATTTGCAACATACCTAAAACTATATCTGTATGTGCGACATAAAAATTAACAATCTCCACTTAATCTACCATCAGCTTGAAAGCAAAAACACTGATAATATATTTTTTATATAATTGGAAATACATTCAGGCGTTACCTTAAAGGTCATCGTGGCCTCACCTTAAAGGTCATCGTGGCCTCACCTTAAAGGTCATCGTGGCCTCACCTTAAAGGTCATCGTGGCCTCACCTTAAAGGTCATCGTGGCCTCACCTTAAACGTTAAAGGTCATCGTGGCCCACAAAGGCAGGTGTTACAGTGTGGGGTCTGCAGATGACGTTTCTGTGCTCAGACCCAGGCAGGAGCAGGAGCCGGAGCCGGAGCCGGAGCCGGAGCCGGAGCCGGAGCCGGAGCAGGAGCCGGAGCCGGAGCCGGAGCCGGAGCCGGAGCCGGAGCCGGAGCTGGAGCTGGACCTGGACCTGGACCTGGACCTGGAGCCGGGGCGTGTCCCGTCTCCTGGAGCGTCCACAGGGGGCGCTGTTTCCTCCGCAGCCGGGCGGTGGCGTCGTGGAGCAGCGCAGCGCGGACCTGCTCCGAGAGGTCAGTCCTGGAATTACACCAGTTCAGCTTTACCCAAATCTATAGGTTACAGCCTATAGGCCATTGAAACGCCCGTTTGAAAGCTAAGACCTTCCAAACTGATCTATGCTTCAGGCCAAAACGTGGCAACAAAAACGTGAAAACAAAAACAAGGAACAAGCCTAGATGAGTTTTGTAGGTCTTAGCTTTCAAATGAGGCTCCGCCCTGTGAGCTCCAGAAGCTTTTAGATTTGGATAAAACCAGAGTTAAAGGGTAACAGATAAACATTTATCAGCAGCTCTTCCTCGTGTTTCTCTGAAGGAAACTGAGTAAATACTTAGTTTCCTGTTGTGTTAAAAACTTTAAACCCTCACCTGAACTGAGCACGTTTCCTCCAGTTTGGCTTTACCCAAATCTAAAAAGAAGCTGCAAAAATGAAACAAAAACAAGGATGAAAACACAAAACTATGAAAGTCAGTTTGGACAACGCGGCGGGAAAAGCTCAGTTTTGTTGTTCTTAGCTTTCAAATGAGGCTCTGCCCTGGCCTTCAGGCTGTGACTCTGAGATTTGGGTAAAGCTGAAGTGCTCGTGGTCCGTCTGTCTCAGGTTGAACGGCAGCTTGGCCTCGGTCCAGTCCAGGACAGACCTGACCTTCCTCTGGACGCTCAGCGCCGGGACGCCATTTTGGACAGGTCAGTGCGGCGGCGTCACTCCAGACTGTAGCCACAGCTGCCCTGGGGTAGACTGACGGATGAGAGGCCACTCATGCAGGACTGAAACACAGGCACGAGCCAATCATGTGTGTGAGAAAAGTCACATGACCAACACTTCCACATCATGTTGTCACTTAGTGTCATATGCAACGTTCAGCAGCAGGGGGCGCCAGGTGAGCATTTAGTCATGTGGGATTTAACTTTACCAGAATACAGGTACACATGAGTATTCTAAATACATGTATGTAGTTACTCCAACGCTGAAGAGCCGGGTTTAGTCGTTTGAACAACTGTGTGCCCTTTTATGGTCACACTTTATTAAACCTGGTGATTCATTTTGAGATTAATTAGTTTCTTTTCTCATTAACCTGAATCATCCTCAGCTGTTCAGAACCTCACTCCTGATTCAGTCAGTGGAGCATCTTTATTTATAATGCACTTTAAAACAACTGGTCAAACATAACATGAAATACAATAGAAAAGGTGCGTCGAATACAAATGAATATAATCTGGTAAAATGTCAAAAACTCAAGCTGTGTTAAAATCCAAAGTGAACAGGTGCGTTTTAAGAACAGATTTAAAAACTGGCACAGAAGAAGCCTGTCTGATGTGCGAGGGCGACTCGTTCCATCATTCTGGTGCTGCCACAGCAAAAGCCCGATCCCCTCTGAGCTTTGGTTGGGTCTTTGTGACGCTGAGGAGGAGCTGATCAGCCGACCTGAGAGACGGCGAAGGCTTGTGCGGGTGTAAGAGCTCAGAGAGGTACAGCGGGCGACGCCATGAAGACATTTAAAAACAAACAGAAGCCGTTTCAAATGGATCCTAAAGTGCACAGGCAGCCAGGGAAGTGAGGAGAAACGGGGGTGATGTTCCAGTTAAAAGACGCGCCGCTGCGTTTTGCACGAGCTGCAGTCGAGAGACACAGGACTGACTCACCCCAACATAAAGCGAGTTACAGTAATCCAGCCGAGCGGTCACAAAGGCGTGGATCACCGTCTCAAAGTGCTGTCCTGCCAAAAGGTGCTTGACTTTAGCGAGACGCCTCTAATGAAAGAAACTGGACCTCACACTGAGCGGATCTGACTCTCCAGTTTAAAACATGGATCCATTTCCATTCCCCTTTACAATAAACATTCAGGTTTTCCAAATCAACAGGGTTCAAATTGGAACTTGGTCCAAACACCATGACTTCCGTTTTAGAGTCATTAAAGTGCATAAAGTTCAGGGCCATCCAGGCTTTGACATCATTTAGACAGGTTTGAAGCAAACTTAAAGAGAAGCCATCTTTTTTCTTAAGCGGAACATACATCTGGCATCTGCGTAACAGTGAAAGGACAGACCGTGTTTCCTGAGGATTGAGCCCAGGGGCAAAAAGAACAGGGCCTAAAATAGACCCTTGTGGCACACCGTAGCGCAGAGGGGCATGTGTGGACTCGTGATCCGCTACACGGACACTGAAAGTTCTGTCCTTGAGGTACGACCTGAACCAGCCTAACACCCAGGACCCCAGGACCATCTGGCTGTGAGGCTGTGAGGCTGTGAGGCACGGGCACTCACCGCTTTTGAAACTACTTTATCCCTTCATATTTATCCAATATTTTGTGTACATTTTTCTATATATTTTTTTCCCCCCATATTTTTTGTAAACAGAAGCACATCACCCCTATTTTATCTCTTTGCACTGGCAACCTGTACGTTTTAGAATTGATTTTAAAATGTTGTTTGTTTTTAAAGCTTTGAATGGACCGGCCCCTCAGTATATCGTAGACCTCATCCCAATCTATACTCTGTGCTCTGAGGTCTGAGGCCCGGCTCTGAGGTCTGAGGCCCGGCTACAGCTCGTGGTTCCTAAGACAAAGTGTAGAACCAGAGGGGACAGAGCGTTCTAAGCTGTGGAACGCTCTGCCCCCCCACGTTCGAACGGCCCCCACAGTGGAGTGTTTTAAATCTCATCTTAAAACCCATTTTTATTCTCAGGCTTTTAACACTGCGTGAGTTGTGTGGTTCCCTTGTCTTTTATTTATTTTATCTTGTTGATTTTATTGTTTTATTCAATGTTTTTAATTATTTTATTGTTTTATCTATTTTATTTTTATTAATGTCATTTACGAACTATTTATTGTTTTATGCAGGTTTTAGTCTATTCTTTTTTTTAAATTTTTAATCTGTTTTTTTTGTGGTAGAGCTAATAAGTATTGTATCTGTTTTTAGGATCATGTGCAGCACTTTGGAAACATCTTTGTTGTAAATGTGCGATACAAATAAAGTGGATTGGATAGAAGTTCTTTTTCCTCTGAATCTTTAAGATTTGACTCAGTCTGGTCACCGTGGTTACCGGCTCTCCTGATCTTCTTCTCTCTCCTCCTCCTCAGACCTGGCAGAAGCCGCAGACCCGGATGTAATGGCGCTGTCCGGACACACGGGGGCGCCGTCTCACAGTCCTGAGTGCGTCCTCGTCCAAAGCCCTAAGTCCTGGGTCCAGACGGACTGTTCCTCAGAGACAGAACACGCCTTCATCTGCTCCTCACCAGGACCACACTGACACTGAGCTTCATCTGCTCCACACCAGGACCACACTGACACTGAGCTTCATCTGCTCCTCACCGGGACCACACTGACACTGAGCTTCATCTGCTCCTCACCAGGACCACACTGACACTGAGCTTCATCTGCTCCTCACCAGGACCACACTGAGCTTCATCTGCTCCTCACCAGGACCACACTGACACTGAGCTTCATCTGCTCCTCACCAGGACCACACTGACACTGAGCTTCATCTGACACTGAGCTTCATCTGCTCCTCACCGGGACCACACTGACACTGAGCTTCATCTGCTCCTCACCAGGACCACGCTGACACTGAGCTTCATCTGCTCCTCACCAGGACCACACTGAGCTTCATCTGCTCCTCACCAGGACCACACTGAGCTTCATCTGCTCCTCACCAGGACCACACTGACACTGAGCTTCATCTGCTCCTCACCAGGACCACACTGACACTGAGCTTCATCTGCTCCTCACCAGGACCACACTGAGCTTCATCTGCTCCTCACCAGGACCACACTGACACTGAGCTTCATCTGCTCCTCACCAGGACCACACTGACACTGAGCTTCATCTGCTCCTCACCAGGACCACACTGAGCTTCATCTGCTCCTCACCAGGACCACACTGACACTGAGCTTCATCTGCTCCTCACCAGGACCACGCTGACACTGAGCTTCATCTGCTCCTCACCAGGACCACACTGACACTGAGCTTCATCTGCTCCTCACCAGGACCACGCTGACACTGAGCTTCATCTGCTCCTCACCAGGACCACACTGACACTGAGCTTCATCTGCTCCTCACCAGGACCACGCTGACACTGAGCTTCATCTGCTCCTCACCAGGACCACACTGACACTGAGCTTCATCTGCTCCTCACCAGGACCACACTGACACTGAGCTTCATCTGCTCCACACCAGGACCACACTGACACTGAGCTTCATCTGCTCCTCACCGGGACCACACTGACACTGAGCTTCATCTGCTCCTCACCGGGACCACACTGACACTGAGCTTCATCTGCTCCACACCAGGACCACACTGACACTGAGCTTCATCTGCTCCTCACCGGGACCACACTGACACTGAGCTTCATCTGCTCCTCACCAGGACCACACTGACACTGAGCTTCATCTGCTCCACACCAGGACCACACTGACACTGAGCTTCATCTGCTCCTCACCAGGACCACACTGACACTGAGCTTCATCTGCTCCTCACCAGGACCACACTGAGCTTCATCTGCTCCTCACCAGGACCACACTGACACTGAGCTTCATCTGCTCCTCACCAGGACCACACTGACACTGAGCTTCATCTGCTCCTCACCAGGACCACACTGACACTGAGCTTCATCTGACACTGAGCTTCATCTGCTCCTCACCGGGACCACACTGACACTGAGCTTCATCTGCTCCTCACCAGGACCACGCTGACACTGAGCTTCATCTGCTCCTCACCAGGACCACACTGAGCTTCATCTGCTCCTCACCAGGACCACACTGAGCTTCATCTGCTCCTCACCAGGACCACACTGACACTGAGCTTCATCTGCTCCTCACCAGGACCACGCTGACACTGAGCTTCATCTGCTCCTCACCAGGACCACACTGACACTGAGCTTCATCTGCTCCTCACACACTGACACTGAGCTTCATCTGCTCCTCACCAGGACCACACTGACACTGAGCTTCATCTGCTCCTCACCAGGACCACACTGACACTGAGCTTCATCTGCTCCTCACCAGGACCACACTGACACTGAGCTTCATCTGCTCCTCACCAGGACCACACTGACACTGAGCTTCATCTGCTCCTCACCAGGACCACACTGACACTGAGCTTCATCTGCTCCTCACCAGGACCACGCTGACACTGAGCTTCATCTGCTCCTCACCACACTGTAAATTCCAACTCATTGCACTTACTTGGGATAAGTTGTAAACCCGATGCATAACTATTACTCCCAATGTTAAGCCATGATTACTAGTAACGCTAGTATGATTAAGTCGGCTTTCACAGTATTCATTGCTTATGATACAAGTTCTGATTACTAGACATGTTAGTACTGGCAACTGGTAATTCCGAGTACTGATAACTTTTGTTACTTAAATATGACCGTAACCTGTACTATTATGCTTAGTACTGGTTAATTGAATATTCCAGTTCCCTTTATGGTTTATTTGTTAATCCCATGAATGAAGTTTTACAAATTTAGTACAAGATATAAATGTTGTAATAAAGCAAAACAAAGTGTAGTTATAAAGTGAATTTATTTAACATTAACACAGTGTAAAACACTTACATGTTTAGGTGCAGTTAATGATAGAACATCTCTATTTCTGCAGTTATAGTTCACATCAGTCCAAACAGGTGGATTAGTCTGTACTGAGCCGATGAAGACGAGGAGCTGAAGTGTCTCAGAAGGTTCCACAGACTCTGTACATGCAGCAGGTTCTGCAGACTCACAGCAGGAGGAAGGGCATCTTTGTTAATCACCGTCAAGTCTTCATCAGTGTGGTCAGATTTCTGTAAGACATAAAAACAACAAAAATGCTTTAGTTGTGAGTCCCTATGGCAAGACCAAAACCTACAGGTAAAATGTTGCTTTGTCTCATTCAAACATCTCAGCTCTGACTCTGTCTCACCTCAGTGTGTTCAGCTCCAGCCTCAGCAGATCCTTCAACAGCTGCTCTTCAGTCTGACACTGGACACACACAAAAGCATTCATAAGTGTTATTTCACATCCAACTTCAGGCCAATTTGTCCAAATATAATGATTAGTGCTGTCTTACCAACTGCCTGGATGCTGAGATGGTCTCAAAGTTTTTACAGCAGCTCAGATTTCTGTAAAACAAAGTATTACAGTAGTAATCACAGTAAAAAGACTATGAACGCCCTCAGGGTTTTATCAAAATAAGGATAAAAGGAAAAAAATTAGGACTGATGAAAGTCCAAACCACAGGGTTTTTTGTTTTTGACACAAACATTTGAGTGTCTCACCTCAGTGTGTTCAGCTCCGTCTCATCAGGTCTTTCCACAGCTGGACTCCTCAGTCTGACACTGGACACACAAACCATTTCAAAGATTATTTTACTAAATGACATGCTGTTTAAAACACTGATCAGTGCAGTCTTACCTTCGGCCTTGATGCAGAGTCAGTCTCTAAATCTTTTCATTTGTCATTGTCTGGGGAAAAAATAATCATAACCAGTGGTCTTAGATATACATTAATTTAATGCAGTGAGTTGTTAAATGGTGAGTGCAAACTGAAAAATATAATATGCCATTTTGTGGACAGGCTGCACTTGATTTAACATTCGAAGTAATGAGTATTACAGTAATATGGCCAAAGCTAATATGTAAATGCTGCATGAGTTAAAAATACAAACATGACTGTACTGCTGCTGCACTTTTGCACGAGAACACATAGTAAATGACCCTTAAGTATCTATTTTCTGTCATTAAATGACAGGTCTGGAGCTTTACTACTTAAATTTGTATCACTAATATTAGACAGGCCATTGTGCAGTCACCAAATTAAATAACAAATGTGTTTTAAGGTAGAGCAAGAGCGTTATTGCATTTTTCAAATATAAAAAAAATACTGAAAATAGTAACAATACATCAAACTCTCAGAGCAAACACAAATACATCCAAAGACACACTCACCTTTTGTCGATTAATGAGAAATCAAACAGGAAAGGTCCTGTTTTCTGCTGTTTCTGCTGATGATACACTGAGGCTGTTCAACACTTCTCTTTTGAATTCAAAACAGTTCAGAGCAACCTGATTGGCTCATTCTGTACATGTGACATATGACCTGAACCAATCACGGGCAGCACAGGTTACAGCTTAGTTTTGCCCGTTACGATTACTAGACAGTCAAGTTCCCGTTACAGGGGGGCAGTAGAGGACACTGGGGGGGTTAGTGAGAGTTACTAAAACCATGTACTGGGTAAAGAGAAAGGCAAGTCAAGCCAATGTTAAGCCTATATTATTCAAAACTGGCGAATCCTAGTAAGTGGGACAGAATCTTATAATGGATACTTTAAAATGAGCGTGAGCACAACAGGACGACAAATAATCATTACTGGCATCATGTAAAGTTAGTAATTACTGGCAAAACCCTGTTTTTCCAGCAGAAACATGTTGCTGTAAAACGGAAAAGCAATTAACCACAAATTTCTCTTGAAAATGTACTTCTTACATGGAATAGAGGGTAAAAGCTGAAAATTTCAGGTCTCCTAGTAATCATAACACTTTATTTCATGTCACCACCTCAATCGGAATTTACAGTGCAGGACCACACTGACACTGAGCTTCATCTGCTCCTCACCGGGACCACACTGACACTGAGCTTCATCTGCTCCTCTCCAGGACCACACTGACACTGAGCTTCATCTGCTCCTCACCAGGACCACACTGACACTGAGCTTCATCTGCTCCTCACCAGGACCACACTGACACTGAGCTTTTAAGGCAGATTTACCACAATAAAAACATTTATATTTAGTCACGTTTATTCAAACATCACACGACTCTTTTTACTCTGGTTTATTATGGACGTAACAATAATAATACTGTTATATTAAACTCTCGTCCATAGGAACATTTTAAACACGATTTATCCTCAAGAGCTGGATTTACACAGAAAACATCAGGAACAGGACGTGATATTTATAAAACAATGATCTGAGTGCAGGGTCGGCAACGTCAGGCCCGGGGGCCAAATCTGGCCCTCCAGCACAGAACCTCTGGCCCTCAAGATGATTTTGAGAAACATTATGACACAAATCAGAAAGTACTTTTACATTTTTAAGGTTAAATGGGAGAAATACTGTCAATACACCCAATTAGATCACATCATGTACAACTCTGGCATTTGCAGAAAGAGCACTGGAAAAATATATATATAGAATAAATGACAGAAACCTACATGAATTAAGAGATTCCATCTACAGTTTGAGTAGATTTGGTCTTAGATCAGATCAAACATCTCATCACCAATGGAACAAGTCATTATTCTCTTAACAGATTATATTGTATCATTTCATGTGAAAAACAGAAAAAGTTCATTTGTCTGATTTCAAAGTGGGTTTTGTTTGTTCCATTGGCATTTGTAACTTTATCTTAGATTAGACTCAAATTCAACATAAAGAATCTTTATTCAAGCAAATTAAGTCTTTTCTCTCATTTAAGATGGTCATGTTTCCAGTGTGATGCTTTACTTTGGGCTGAAACTGGCGGCTTCAGCCCTCGGTCTTTTTACTATGAAAACAATTGTCCTCCGTTAAGAAAACCTTGTAACTAAGTGATTCTTTTGTAGTTTTAGCTACAATGTATACATTACATTTATACCTCATTAAAGATGAAAAATCAGGCGAGGCCAAAACACATTTATATCAAAATTAGATTTTTTAATTCTCTTTTTTAAATAATTTTGTTAATTGTTTCAAAACTATTAAATAAAACAAAAATATCTAAATAATGTCATGTAATAGTTATGGTTGTAATTGACATTTTGTGGCTGTTTATTCACCTTATTCCGGAGGCTCGCGTGGGCGGCGCCATGAATAGCCCCGCCCCTTTTCTCCTGTCAGTGACATGTGGCCGCAGGAGTCCAGATAAAACCAGTCACGACAGGAAAACAAACGTTTCCCTCGTTCTCCACTTCATGAAGCAGCTCCTCGCTCGACCGGAAGCGTCAGGACAACGGAAGAGCCGAGACAACGGAAGAGCCAAGACAACGGAAGAGCCGAGACAACGGAAGAGCCGAGACGACGGAACAGCCGAGACGACGGAACAGCCGAGACGACGGAAGAGCCGAGACAACGGAAGAGCCGAGACAACGGAAGAGCCGAGACGACGGAAGAGCCGAGACGACGGAAGAGCCGAGACAACGGAAGAGCCGAGACGACGGAAGAGCCGAGACAACGGAAGAGCCGAGACGACGGAAGAGCCGAGACGACGGAAGAGCCGAGACGACGGAAGAGCCGAGACGACGGAAGAGCCGAGACAACGGAAGAGCCGAGACAACGGAAGAGCCGAGACAACGGAACAGCCGAGACGACGGAAGAGCCGAGACAACGGAAGAGCCGAGACAACGGAAGAGCCGAGACGACGGAAGAGCCGAGACAACGGAAGAGCCGAGACAACGGAAGAGCCGAGACAACGGAACAGCCGAGACGACGGAAGAGCCGAGACAACAGAAGAGCCGAGACGACGGAAGAGCCGAGACAACGGAAGAGCCGAGACAACGGAAGAGCCGAGACAACGGAAGAGCCGAGACAACGGAAGAGCCGAGACAACGGAACAGCCGAGACAACGGAAGAGCCGAGACGACGGAAGAGCCGAGACGACGGAAGAGCCGAGACAACGGAAGAGCCGAGACGACGGAAGAGCCGAGACAACGGAAGAGCCGAGACAACGGAAGAGCCGAGACAACGGAAGAGCCGAGACAACGGAAGAGCCGAGACAACGGAAGAGCCGAGACGACGGAACAGCCGAGACAACGGAAGAGCCGAGACAACGGAAGAGCCGAGACAACGGAACAGCCGAGACGACGGAACAGCCGAGACAACGGAAGAGCCGAGACAACGGAAGAGCCGAGACAACGGAACAGCCGAGACGACGGAACAGCCGAGACAACGGAGGAGCCGAGACAACGGAAGAGCCGAGACAACGGAAGAGCCGAGACGACGGAAGAGCCGAGACAACGGAGGAGCCGAGACAACGGAACAGCCGAGACAACGGAAGAGCCGAGACAACGGAAGAGCCGAGACAACGGAAGAGCCGAGACAACGGAACAGCCGAGACAACGGAGGAGCCGAGACAACGGAAGAGCCGAGACAACGGAGGAGCCGAGACAACGGAGGAGCCGAGACAACGGAGGAGCCGAGACAACGGAGGAGCCGAGACAACGGAAGAGCCGAGACAACGGAGGAGCCGAGACAACGGAAGAGCCGAGACGACGGAAGAGCCGAGACAACGGAGGAGCCGAGACAACGGAGGAGCCGAGACAACGGAAGAGCCGAGACGACGGAACAGCCGAGACAACGGAGGAGCCGAGACAACGGAAGAGCCGAGACAACGGAGGAGCCGAGACAACGGAGGAGCCGAGACAACGGAAGAGCCGAGACGACGGAAGAGCCGAGACGACGGAAGAGCCGAGACAACGGAGGAGCCGAGACAATGGAAGAGCCGAGACGACGGAACAGCCGAGACAACGGAAGAGCCGAGACGACGGAAGAGCCGAGACAACGGAGGAGCCGAGACAACGGAACAGCCGAGACGACGGAAGAGCCGAGACAACGGAGGAGCCGAGACAACGGAAGAGCCGAGACAACGGAAGAGCCGAGACAACAGAAGAGCCGAGACAACGGAACAGCCGAGACAACGGAACAGCCGAGACGACGGAAGAGCCGAGACGACGGAAGAGCCGAGACAACGGAGGAGCCGAGACAACGGAAGAGCCGAGACAACGGAAGAGCCGAGACAACAGAAGAGCCGAGACAACGGAACAGCCGAGACAACGGAACAGCCGAGACGACGGAAGAGCCGAGACGACGGAAGAGCCGAGACAACGGAAGAGCCGAGACGACGGAAGAGCCGAGACGACGGAAGAGCCGAGACGACGGAAGAGCCGAGACAACGGAAGAGCCGAGACAACGGAAGAGCCGAGACGACGGAAGAGCCGAGACGACGGAACAGCCGAGACGACGGAAGAGCCGAGACGACGGAACAGCCGAGACGACGGAAGAGCCGAGACGACGGAGGAGCCAAGACGACGGAAGAGCCGAGACGACGGAAGAGCCGAGACGACGGAAGAGCCGAGACAACGGAACAGCCGAGACGACGGAAGAGCCGAGACGACGGAAGAGCCGAGACGACGGAAGAGCCGAGACGACGGAAGAGCCGAGACAACAGAAGAGCCGAGACGACGGAAGAGCCGAGACAACGGAACAGCCGAGACGACGGAAGAGCCGAGATGACGGAACAGCCGAGACGACGGAAGAGCCGAGACGACGGAAGAGCCGAGACGACGGAAGAGCCGAGACGACGGATGAGCCGAGACGACGGAAGAGCCGAGACGACGGAAGAGCCGAGACAACGGAACAGCCGAGACGACGGAAGAGCCGAGACAACGAAACAGCCGAGACGACGGAAGAGCCGAGACGACGGATGAGCCGAGACGACGGAAGAGCCGAGACGACGGAAGAGCCGAGACGACGGAAGAGCCGAGACGACGGAAGAGCCGAGACGACGGAACAGCCAAGACAACGGAACAGCCGAGACAACGGAACAGCCGAGACGACGGAAGAGCCGAGACAACGGAACAGCCGAGACGACGGAAGAGCCGAGACAACGGAAGAGCCGAGACGACGGAACAGCCGAGACGACGGAAGAGCCGAGACGACGGAAGAGCCGAGACAACGGAAGAGCCGAGACAACGGAACAGCCGAGACAACGGAACAGCCGAGACGACGGAAGAGCCGAGACGACGGAATAGCCGAGACAACGGAACAGCCGAGACAACGGAACAGCCGAGACGACGGAGGAGCCGAGACGACGGAAGAGCCGAGACGACGGAAGAGCCGAGACGACGGAAGAGCCGAGACGACGGAAGAGCCGAGACAACGGAAGAGCCGAGACGACGGAAGAGCCGAGACAACGGAAGAGCCGAGACGACGGAAGAGCCGAGACAACGGAAGAGCCGAGACGACGGAAGAGCCGAGACGACGGAAGAGCCGAGACGACGGAAGAGCCGAGACGACGGAAGAGCCGAGACAACGGAAGAGCCGAGACGACGGAAGAGCCGAGACGACGGAAGAGCCGAGACGACGGAAGAGCCGAGACGACGGAAGAGCCGAGACGACGGAAGAGCCGAGACGACGGAAGAGCCGAGACAACGGAAGAGCTGAGACGACGGAAGAGCCGAGACGACGGAAGAGCCGAGACGACGGAAGAGCCGAGACGACGGAAGAGCCGAGACAACGGAACAGCCGAGACGACGGAAGAGCCGAGACGACGGAAGAGCCGAGACGACGGAAGAGCCGAGACGACGGAAGAGCCGAGACGACGGAAGAGCCGAGACGACGGAAGAGCCGAGACAACAGAAGAGCCGAGACAACGGAAGAGCCGAGACGACGGAACAGCCGAGACAACGGAACAGCCGAGACGACGGAAGAGCCGAGACGACGGAACAGCCAAGACAACGGAACAGCCGAGACGACGGAAGAGCCGAGACAACGGAACAGCCGAGACGACGGAAGAGCCGAGACAACGGAAGAGCCGAGACGACGGAACAGCCGAGACAACGGAACAGCCGAGACAACGGAACAGCCGAGACGACGGAAGAGCCGAGACGACGGAATAGCCGAGACAACGGAACAGCCGAGACAACGGAACAGCCGAGACAACGGAAGAGCTGAGACGACGGAAGAGCCGAGACGACGGAAGAGCCGAGACGACGGAAGAGCCGAGACGACGGAGGAGCCGAGACGACGGAAGAGCCGAGACGACGGAAGAGCCGAGACGACGGAAGAGCCGAGACGACGGAAGAGCCGAGACAACGGAAGAGCCGAGACGACGGAAGAGCCGAGACAACGGAAGAGCCGAGACAACGGAAGAGCCGAGACGACGGAAGAGCCGAGACAACGGAAGAGCCGAGACGACGGAAGAGCCGAGACGACGGAAGAGCCGAGACGACGGAAGAGCTGAGACGACGGAACAGCCGAGACGACGGAAGAGCCGAGACGACGGAAGAGCCGAGACAACGGAAGAGCTGAGACGACGGAAGAGCCGAGACGACGGAAGAGCCGAGACGACGGAAGAGCCGAGACGACGGAAGAGCCGAGACGACGGAAGAGCCGAGACGACGGAAGAGCCGAGACGACGGAAGAGCTGAGACGACGGAACAGCCGAGACGACGGAGGAGCCGAGACAACGGAACAGCCGAGACAACGGAAGAGCCGAGACGACGGAAGAGCCGAGACGACGGAAGAGCTGAGACGACGGAAGAGCCGAGACGACGGAAGAGCCGAGACGACGGAAGAGCTGAGACGACGGAAGAGCTGAGACGACGGAAGAGCCGAGACGACGGAAGAGCTGAGACGACGGAAGAGCCGAGACGACGGAAGAGCCGAGACGACGGAAGAGCTGAGACGACAGAAGAGCCGAGACGACGGAAAAGCCGAGACGACGGAAGAGGCAGAAGTGGGCGGGGCCGAATAAGGCGAACCGAGTTCAAAGAGTTCAAAGGCAGGACGCCGGATCAGCAGCGACACCGCAGCCGTTTATAACGTTTGACAAATCTTTCATTTGACCTTGTATGTTTCACGTGAGTTAGCACACGCTATGGACGCTGCGGTTTCCCTGGTAACGACAGAGGGTCAGAGGTCAGACCTGCCGGCGGCCCGTACGATGCTGTGGAGGATCTCAGGATCTCAGCCGGAGGAGAAGGTTTTCCCTCAGAGATGATCGGCCACACGTGGAGGCCGTCCAGCCCCCGTGCTCTGGAACACGCCACACGTTACAGGAACACGCCACACGTCACAGGGACACGCCACACGTTACAGGAACACGCCACACGTTACAGGAACACGCCAGAGTTTCCTCCTTCACAGCCTGGTCACTTCCTTTGTGGAGACAGCAGCGGCTAAAGTCATGAGAAACATCTGCAGGGACTAAACTTTAACATCTGCCCGTCAGTGGCTCCACAAGACTCACCTACATGAGGAAGGTTCTTACAGATCTGATCCTGACACATTTATTCACCAGTAAAGAGTTCATTCACAAACTAAACACACTTAAACCTGGCTCTGTCCGGAATTCAGATTTAGTGTCAGGAAACATCGTCCTAAAGTCACTTCCAAACCTGTAAAAACGAGAGGACATGACTTTAAATCCAACCAAAGTGACGGGTCGCAGAGGGACGCCTGCTGCCCCTGGTGGTCGCTCTGTGTTGGTGCAGCCGGAGTTGGTTGGATGTGACTTTATGATGGTCCAGGTGTTTTAACTTAAATCGTCATTTATGAAAGTAGTTCATTAAAAACAAAGGTCTGAGGCTGTTTGGAGCCGGGATGTCATTCCTGATTCTGTCCACGTGAAACAAAAACTGGCCCAGAGTTCAGAACCAGAAACATGTTTTTGCTTTTGTCAGTGAAAGGTTTTACTAACTACACATTTGCTTCAGTGCAATAACATGAAACGTAAAAACACCAAACCATTATGGCCTGGACATACGGGGAAACAATTATGAATCCAATACCTATTTTCCTTCTCCAGAAAAGGCAATAAGAATCATCACTAAAGCAGATTTCTGTCTTTGTAGAGCTGAGCCGACTGAAAGTCCATGATCTTACTGATCTAAACACATTAGTAATAGTGCACAAAGCATATAATGATCTTCTCCCTCCTCCAGGAGCTTTCTGAACACAGGAAAAATCAGTAAAACCTCTGAGGAACTGCTATTTTCAAAAAAGAATAAAGAGTGGATGTGTTTCTGTGAGAGGAGTTAATCTGTGGAAGATCAGTTAAAACTGTCCCAAACAGTCAAAGCTTCATAAAGTCGTTTAAAGCTGCTAAACTTCAAGAATATAAAAGCTTAGGATGAAAAAAGTAAGAAAAAAAGTAATATAATAATGACGACATGATTTAGTTTCAACTATATTAACAGAAAACAAATGTATGTATATATATTTGTTGGAATATTGAAAAGTATGTGACTAACTCCAGATACAGGATTATTTCTCTTCTGTTTGACCCTTGATGTTGTTCATTATTATGTTTGTTTTTTCTCTGTCTGTAAACGGGGTTAGGCGTGATAGGTTTTCACTTCAGCCTCACGCCGGATTTACACCAGGAGCTGTTACTGGATGTGACGTGCGCGGCGCGTGATACGTGCGCGTTTTCAAAAGCTTAAATGTACAGATCCGGCGTCAGAGCAGCTAAAGCTACACGTGTGTCTCTGCTCGTCCCCAAATCACTTGGGATCATTTTGCCTCTAACATGGGTGTCATGATATGAGGCAAGACACGGGTCGTGATCTTCATTAAAGAAGTTTTATTGCGCTACAGCATGGGGTAACGTCAGCCATGTGTAGGACTCAGTTATTGTGTGTTACAATATTGTAGTGCCCCCTAGTGGTCAGCATCCTTCAACTATGGTAGCTTTACATGGACAAAAGACAATCTCACAACAATGTGTGAGTAATAACATTTCTCATGCCTGCATTTTCTTCACGTTGTCTTTGTAAAGTTTGAGCTTCGTAAAGTGTGCTGTACTTCTCCACTTCCATCCACTTTTCGTCGTCCATCACAAACACAAGGTGCTGCGTGAGGTGAACTTCCTGGGGCTCTGGGGGCTCCTCCCCCAGTAATTTTTTAAAGATTCCGATGTAGTTTCCTGTATTTGAAGTGATCAAAACACTGTTGTCTCCTCCTGAAGCTGTTTTCAAACATTTCTTTTTGTTGCCCCGTTTGGGACCAGGAGCCTGAGTGAATGAGTGAGTGGACGGTGGTCGGACTGGCCTCACTTCCATCAGTCTGCCCCAGGGCAGCGGGTGCAGCCGTGCACGAGTCACGTACCCCATACTTTGACATGATGAACATCACAAAATAAAATATCTGTTTAACATCTATTTCATCCATTATTACTGTGAAGCAGGTTTTACAAACACTCGCCTGAGTGAGAGGCAAGAAGAAGGTCTAAATAAACACTAACATATGAAATGAAAATGGAATGAAATGGAGGCTGTGGGTGATGTCATGATATGTTTATTTAGCCTGATAAACCACACGGTAGACACGTTGTTATTGGCGGCTAAGGCCGAGCTGAACCAATCACGACCGTCCCAGAGAAATGAGATGGCTACGTCACTCGCTGCACCTCTATGTTTTTTGTTCAATTAACGTTAACATCAGCCAAAACTAATCATTGGATGAAGTAGTCAAGGATTTTGCCTCGCGTTCTCCGCGTGAGTTAATATTCACTTCATATTTTTTTAATTGGACACAGCTGTCGTCACGTCCGCTAATCGCTAATTGGTTTATTTCACTGACAATCTGTGCGCGTTAGGCCCGCCCCTTCAAAATGCTCCAATTGCTCCGTGACCAGACTTTCCCTGCATAGAATGGACAGGGAAGAGTATGGCAGAGCCAGGCAAATGTTTATTATGATGTTGATGCTGTTATACGCACTGACCACCAGGCGGCACTGTTAAATAAATAAACATGGCTGAATTGACTCCGCTGCTGTGACTGACTCTAACAAATACATAACAAAACAGGCGTGAATGTGTAAAGCTCATTCTGAACATCAGACTCTGCGCTCTGGCCCCGCCCCCTGTCTGTTGATGATCGAGCACAAGTGATGGACCTTCAAAACAAACCTGATGATATCTATGAACGTAAAGCTGAGGTGCTCACGTCAGGTCTGGGCACAAATGTCTGGAAGAAGGAGAACAAGTGACGTCATATTTGTTCAGACTGGAGAGATCACGAGCCAAACACAGTTCTTTACTCGAGCTCAGCGTTGATGGAGCCGTTACTAATGATAAGAAAAACATATCTGACTTTTCTACTCTATACAAATCAAAATGTAATCACATGCTATGCTGTCCTTTTTCAGCTACGTTATTTCTATTAAAACAATTAGACTGATATGCTGCTGTGTGATTCTCCAATTACCCAGCAGGAGGCGCAACAACACGGCTAAAAGATAACAGAGAAGGGAACGATGGCATCACTGCAGAATTTTACAAAGAATTCTCTTTTTTTTTCTAATTGTTTTTTGTGCTCATGTCAGGAAGAAATATTTATGTTACAAGTCATATGGTCTACACACAACAGGTCTTTGCTTATTTTTTTTTTTTCCCTTTTTCACCCGTTCCCTCCACCCTGTTCGCCCCCCCCCCATGCCACACGTCTCAAAACACAGAAAACTGAAATTAAAACAACTATAACACAACAACACTATATAGACAGATTGAGAAATAATAATAATAATAATAATAATTAAAAAAGAAAAAATAAATAAATAAAAAGAAAAATGATTTTTTTAAAACCATCAACAATAACAGTGACAATAACATCTGAAAGGCCTAGTTTTCAAACATATGTAAATAAGTACATTTACTGGGGTAGGTTTGGGAAACATTGGAAAAATGTAGGAAATGTGAAAATTGGGGAATGGAACGTGAGAAAATGATAGATATGTAGGAAAAATAAATAGATAAATAAATAAAAATAAAAAATTCAGGGAAAAAGAAGATATGAAAAAAAAAAAAAAAAAAAATGGTGGTACGATTATTATTATTATTATTTCTCCCTTTCCCTAAATTAATAACCGCTCATCGAGGAAACATATGTAAATAAATAAGTAGAAAAATCATTAAAAAAAATATATATATATATTTTTTTTAAATTCCATCAACAAATCCCAGCTTGTTACATAATGGTGCATCAGGAGGCGGGCTGATGCTTCACAGACTGATACCTCGGTTACACACATACATTTGGCAGAGAGTGAAAAATATACAAAAATACACACACACAAAAAATACAAAAAATACCAAATAAGGAAATAATAATAATAGTAATAATAAAAAAAAAAACTCACACCCAAGCCGAAAAAAGATCCACTTTCTTTCTTTTTCCCGTTTCTTTTTTATCGTCTTGAACAATTCGATTTTGGGGACTACTTTTGCACTGCTATAAAAACTCTTTACACAAATGGTACCGGCTGGATGAAGCTGAGCGATGGTGCCGCTCAGAGACTCTACCAGGAGAGAGGTGTGAGGCAGGGGTGTCCTGTTTGTAGTAGTGGCTCAGGTCTTTTGTCTGTATATGAAGTCATGGATCTGTGTGGAAATGAGCTTCAGTCGTCTGTTATCAAATGTTTTGGGGTGGCAACATTGATACTTCTTTGTTCTTTCACAGAATACTTCAATCAGTAATATTTATACAGTATATTATGCATATATAATAATACAAATAATAATAATTCCTTTTTTATTGAGTGACGTCACTTCCTGTAGCTGTGACGGCAGTTCCAGCAGCAGCTCTGTGATGTCACATGAGCGCGACTGTGGGAGCGCCTGTGGAAAGGTTAGTGCTGGATCGTCTGCTCCGGAGGGACAGTCTGCTGTGAAAACATGAGATATCATGACACAAATTAAGGTTAGGGCCAGGGAAATGGTTAACCTCTTAACTCCCGCCTGAACCCAGAGGATGTTTTTCCTCACGTCATCACATTTTTTTTCCAACATTTTTTGTTGGGTGTTCAACTCATTTTTGTCATTTTTTTGTCACATTTTGTCACATTTTTGTAATTTTTTCGTCCATTTTTTGGTCACATTTTTGTCATTTTTTGGTCATTTTTTTAAATAAATTTTTGTCATTTTCTTGTCACATTTTTGACATTTTTTCATCCATTTTTTTGTCATTTATTTATCAATTTTTTGTGACATTTTTGTGACATTTTTGTGACATTTTTGGGACATTTTTGCCACTTTTTCATCAATTTTTCGTCACTTTTTTGTCACATTTCCATCATTGTTTTCGTCTCAGTTTTGTTGCTTTTTCACAGCTTTTTTCCAGAAGCTTTTGGATTGGGGTAAAGCCAAACTGGAGAAACTGTGCTCGGTTCAGGCGGGAGTTAAGGGGTTAACCTTAAGGATTAGGATTATTTGTATATTTAGACAAACCAACTCATAGATCTATACAAAATCACAGCAGACCGTCCCCCCCGGAGCACACGATCCAGCACTAACCCTGTGTAAACCCATCTCCAGCACCTGTTTCCTTCTTCATTTGGGAAAGCTCTGCACCACTGTATTTGTATTTGTTATAACAATGAACGGAAAAAAAAAACCCTCCAGCAGCAGCTCTTTTTGGACCAGGGCAGGACCGAGGCCTGGGACCGGGAGGAGGGACTCTGGAGCCGGGGCTTTGCGGGGTCCTCCTCCGTGCGTCCTCGCTGGGGGGCCTGGGTGGGGGGCCTGGGGGCTCCGCCGCATCTGAGCTGGAACGGCCTCCGGAGCGGCTGCGTCAGGTCACGTGTTCAATCATGTGACTACACGTGAAAGAACGCTTACAAAAACTACTGTTGAATGAATAAAAGCTGTTCATAAACTGGCTTTGTTTGGATGTTTTACTGTTTGAACATCTTGGCCTGAAAAAATACTAAGGTATGAAATAAAAATATATTATATTCAGCTGCTCGACTGCAGACTGACATTAAAGAGCAGAGGCCTCATTTATTCAGCCTTTCATAAGATTAACCTCATTTTCACATCACTCGCTCAGTCCAATGACTTTAGTGTTTGTTAGTTTATTATTTATAAGAACATCAGTCTTTACAAGAGGAGATGTTTGTGTTTAGCTCAGCAGATGTTCTCCATCCTCAGGCCCTGGACAGGTGAGAACATAAAACATTACAATTACAATCTATAAATATAATCTACAATAAAATCACTGTGTAAAATACGTTCTGCTCTTCCTAAAAGTGCACAAAACTAAACGTGGGGCGGGCAAAGATGGTGAGACCCCGACGAGAGCAGCCGACTGGATCAGCCGCCGTATCTCTCCAGAGGAACTGCAGCGGCTCCTCGGCCCAGTGCATGATGGGAAAACCTGTCCTCACGCTCAGGTGATTGGATACGAGTCTGTGTGATCAGAAACGTGCTCCTCCCCCTCCCCTCTCCTCTTTAGATCTGAACAAATAAACTATGACTGAAACTATTAAAGTTCTGCATCGCCCCTAAAATAGAGCTCATGTTTGATGCTTTTCAGAACAAACTATGATTTAAAAGGACGTGTTTTATCACAAACCTGAACAAACAAAAGGGAAAGTTTCCTCTGATGAAGAATGATGTCTCTGGAGTAAAGGAAACAGAGCAGGAGGTGAAGGACTTTTATTTAGGATAAACTTTAAATGAACGATATCTGAACGAGACTCTGATCTGAGGCTCTCGTTGTTCTGCAGGTGGAGCAGTCGGATCATGGGTCGGATCATGGGCTTCAGACTTTTGTCTCCGCCCCCGTTGCGTCGGCGACTCAGACTCATCATATGGTCAGGTTTTTGCACGTGACACCCCCTGCAGACAGTGATGAGTTCAGTTTTGTCTCCAGTTATAAATGGAGCTGCAGAATGAAGCATCCAGAGGTTTAAGAACGGAAGGTGACGTGTGCATAAACTGTCGCCAGAATCGAGAATTAAAATGGAGCTTGAACTATGTTTTCGTTGTAATTCAATGGAATTCAGGCTTTGTTTCTGTAGTAAAATGATCATTTAGATCTAAGGCTGTGGCACAGTTTGAAACCTACATGATCAGTGCTGCGAGCTCTACGTCTCACATACTTCAATCTCAGAATCAGATTTACACCTTCAAAATGTAAAAGCCTCTAATTATCAATGCTGTCAAACGTGTGGATTATGCTGAAACTGCACTGTTGGATTTGGCAACATTACTGTATCCATATATGGGCACACCCACAGTGATGTGTGCGCCCGTATATGGAAAGACATGAAATCTGAACTACTTGAACTTAAACAGGCACAAACACGCAGCGTTTTGAACACGGGTAAAGCTCTTATAAGCTTCCTTTCTTCAGCCTTTTGAGTTTTAGTTTGTTTCTTTATCAGTGTCTCTGCGTTATGAGTCACTTCCTGTTTAACACGGTCAATCTACATTTTAGTTCCATTATTGTAACTGCAATGTTAACTTTGCTCAGTGTTTCTTACAGATTTCAAAGGGACTGTGGTGGGTGAGAGAGCGCCCCCTAGGGAGGGTCTGGGAGTTGTTGTTTTTTTAATTTAGATGCATTTTCCTCCATTCTGGTGCATTTTAAGTAATAAATAATGACTATTTTTGGCTTTGCTGCCATGAAAAGAATCATGTCTGGTTAATAATCACAGGTACAGCTTTAGAACAAACTACTGTATTAGTGGGAAACCCTGATGCTTTTTACTTGAACATGCTCAAAGTAAAAAAAAACAGCTTCATCAGCTTTTTATTATTGGATCTTCATTTATTTCATACATGTTCAATTAAAGCAAAAAATAATAATAATTACAACAAAAACAACAACAAACCCACAAAAGGGAAACGAATAAGTGTCAAACCTGAGATGAAAAAGACTCAGAGTCGGTTTTGTTGCTGTGGTTTTTGTTCATAAACTTAAACAAAACAAATAATCACTGAACTTCTCAAAGGGAGACGTTTCAGAGACATCACAGCATCATGCCTTGTTTCACAATCATTGTTGCATTTTTATTGTGAAATGATTTGTGAAATAACACAATAAAACATTTGTTTTCGTGTCCCGCGGCGGCTCCGTAGACGACAGCTTTGGGGTTTGAGGAGGAACGTATTGATTCTTTATATTGTGTTTTTTTCACTTGATAATGACATTTATGAATGTGAATGTTGCAAAAGTTATACAACAAAGTATCACAATTCTTTTTGTTCGGAGCTCCAGGGTTTGTATGAGTTTCATTGTCCTGATGACAAAAGGAGCAGCTGCAGTGCTTTCTCAGTCACTTATTTATATATTTATATTTATTTATTCCGTTTCTCAGTGATTATTATTTTCATTATTTATTCTGTTTCTCAGTAATGCTTGTGTGACATAATCTCGTGCCGCTCTCATGAGCTGCTTGTTTTCCGCCGGTTCTGGCTCAGATCAGAACATGCAGAGTAAACACGGCTGCAGAACCACTCCAGACTCTGTTTATTGTTTATTGGTAAGGATTAGCGTTAGCTCCCACCGCAGTGCTTGCTAGTCTTCCTGGGGTCCAGGATTAAAAAGCATTTACAACTAGAAATGCAATGGCTGTGCCATTGCGATTGACTGCGGAAATGCGGGAAGTGAATGCAGAAATTGCATAAACTGTTTTGCATAAACTGGTAAAATGCATAAAATGTCACGTTGCATAAACTGTATAAACTGCATAAAGTGGTCAAATGCATGAATGGGTTAATTTGCATAAATTATGTAAATTGCATAAACTCTTTAAAATTCATAAATCCTAAATGGCATAAACTCTTAAGTTGCATAAACGCTTTAAAATGCATTAACTGGTTAAATCCCATAAAGTGGTTACTTTGCATAAATTGTTAATGTTGCATAAACTTTTATATTCCATAAACTGGTCAAACTGTTGAAATGGCCTCAGTGCTTGATTGGCAGAAGCACAAATGGCTGAAAGGCGGAGTTTCCCCATTGGCTGGATTCCCCCATACACACCAATGCAAACATTTCAAACTCTCGTATAAAAAAACTGGAAAACTGCAGAAGGACAATTTTTTCTCAAAACCCACAAGTTGCATAAGCTGAACATGCACAAAGTGCAGAAATTGCATAAAATGCAGAAAAAAGTGCAGAAAAGCATGGATTTGCAGCAGCCCCATTATAAGTCAATGGGAAAAATCTCCGACATTTTGTCCGATTGCGGAAAAACCGTAAGTTGCAGAAGTCCCAAAAGTAACAGCACCTTCTCCTCAACATGCGGAACTAAAGTAACAGCACCTTCTCCTCAACATGCGGAACAAAAGTAACAGCACCTTCTCCTCAACATGAGGAACATTTTGATGCATAACTTGCATAAATTGCACAAAGCATGAAGGTGCTGAAAGCTCTAGAAAATCGGGAAAAAGATGGAAGAGGAATAATAATAAAGAACATGAAAACCAATAATTGACTGCGGAAGAATTCTGCAGTCAATCAATAAAATAACATGCATTAAAAACAAACAGGGCACAGCAGTGATACAGGACAAGATATAATGACTGAAACCAGACCAAAGATTTTAGTTTTTGAAAACATGTAAATTGGATGAATCTCTCACATTCACAGGCAGCTTCTTCTGCTTATTCCACAACTGCGACGATCTAAATTCAACAGTGTCTAGTAGCAGACGTGTTCTAGGTCTGTGACCGTCCACACATGGAGGAGGTTTTCTTTATTCCTTCAGAGGGATGAATGTGAACGATGCGGCGTCCGAAAGACCAGTTACTACAGCTCTGCACACGCCGACTCTCTTCAAACACTCTTATTTAAACATGGAAGACATGTCCAGCCTCCGCCTTTCTCTAACAAGCCTGTTCCTGCCGACAGGTGGATCCAACATGTGTGTTTTCCTGTAGTGAGGAAACAGAATTGATTAATTAACTCCTTAACTCCCACCTGAACCGAGCACATTTTCTCCAGTTTGGCTTTACCCCAATCCAAAAGCTTCTGGAAAAAAGCTGTGAAAATAGCAACAAAACTGAGACGAAAACAATGATGGAAATGTGACAAAAAAGCGAGAAAACATTGGCAAAAAGTGACAAAAATTTGATGAAAAAATTACGGAAAAATAGCTAAAATGTTACAAAAATGAGTTGAATGCCCAAAAACAAAAAGATGAAAAAAATGTGATGACGTGAGGAAAAAGATGCTCTGGGTTCAGGCGGGAGTTAAGAGGTTAAAAGTGAAGTGTTGTTGGCTGTGACCGAGTAGCATTAGCGATCCCTAAACAAAAATACATAAATAATAATAATGATATAAATAACCCCCAACAGCTGAACCAGAGGACATGATATATATGACAGACAGGACGTGGGGGGGTCAAATATAGTTTGTTGAAACTGCAAAATGTCACTCTCAGAGGCGACGCTGATGTTTTTTGTTGTGTCGATAACAAACCTCTGGATCAGGTCTGTTTCAGCCTCTGCACTCGAGCCTCTCTTTAACTGAACATGTGTTTGTTCTTCTGCTTCTGCACCAGTGACTCCGGCCCCGGGGACGTCGTTCTCAGACAGAGTCAGAAGGTTTAGCTCAGTCGACTCTCGTCCCTAAACTGTTTACATTCGTCTGGCACACCGGTTCTCCCCCATTATAACAGTTAAAGGGGTTCGTGAGCCTCCGACCTGGTCACACCATGAGAAATAGGCACAAACAAATGGCTATAGTCAAATTAATCAAACTACATTAAAATAATGGTCAAATACCACACACGTGCTACAATAAAATATTAGATTATATGCTAATAAAAATAAGTAGATTTTATCTATACATTCTGGTGACCCCCTCAACTTGTCTCGCGACCCCCTTGGGGGTCCCGACCCCCAGGTTGAGAACCACTGGTCTGGCATGAGTGACAGGCGCGAGTTTGACTCCCGAGCAACCGTTGCTTAATGAATATGTATGAGGAAATGTGACGTATATCAGGCGGTAGCTGTTGCACTGAAGCTCCGCCCCCTGCGTTCAACCCTCTGCACTGTGTTTCTTTTCTTCCCGCTGCCAGAATCTGACCCCCCAGGCACACGTTCATGAGCCCGTTCTGCAGAAACACATTGGCTTTCTGACAGGTTTTAACCCTTAAAAACACCTTTAAAAAACTCACGTTAAGGAGCTTCCACACAAACATGTGCTTGAAACTTTAAAGAGCTATAACTCAATGACGGAACTATATTTTTAAAAACTTTTCATTTTATTTTGAAGTTCTGACTGTCCTCTTTTTATAATTATTGGAGTTCTACAGTCGTCTCCACCCCCCTGTAAACAGTCTGACAGTCTTTATTTACCTCTGCAAATGTTCCTTGTTTTTGTCCAAATACCAGATCAAAACCTCGAACTCTGTGTTGCCTCTTCATAAACACTTCCACTTCTCGCTCTGATGCAGAAAGTCACTAAATAAAGGGAACAAATCAGTAACAATGAAGTCATGCAGGTGTTTCTGTTCTTTACGAGCATTTACTAACATAGGAAATATAAAAATCTAGGTAAAAATGACCTGATGGTGAATAACTGTGTGAGGCGTTAGTTTGAAGCCTGAAGGTTCAGAAAATATGCAGAAGTTTGAAATTATTTTTTAATCTGTTTTATAGAAGCGTTTTGAAAAATCGTGATTATAATGTAAGTCTGTGGAGCCAAAGGGCCACAATGGAAATCCACTTTAGAGACTTTACAACAGAGAGTTGGCAATGAAAGTTCTATTATTTAAAAAGTTGTATTATTGTTATATGCACGAGAGGAGAGGTCAACCTCCAAATAACAACCAAAAAGTTTTAAAAAATATTTTTCCTTCATTTTTTTACATTTTTGTGTGGAGGCTCCCACAATGCAACATGTTAGACTAAAATCGCCGCTACATAAACAAATTTCAACTTAGAAACAAATCCTTCAGGTTATTTCACACAGACATCAGGCCACATCAGCCTGACCAGAAATCTCCCATTTTGGATTTGAAATTTTAAAAATATTTCATTTTTTGTGTTTTTGGAGCATGCGCTGTACAACTTTGGGTCAGAAAGTTGGCAATGAAAGGGTTAAAACATTATGAAAGTTATAATATTTTATATGTATGGAAAGAGGAGAGTCAGACCTTCACAATAAAAAAAGTAAAAAGAAATATTGTTCTTCATGGAGTTATAGCTCTAAAGTTTCAAGCACATTTTTGTGTGGAAGCTCCTTAACGTGAGTCTTTTATTTATGAGCGTTTACAATGGGTTAAAAATACAAATGACATCACATTATTTTAGATCAACAAAATATACAATTTCACTCAATTGGCTTTAAAAATGTAGGAGTTATGCAAAACTAAAAGTCCAAAAGCACAACAATGTGCTTGTGTGTAATTAAGGGTTAATATAGAATCATTGAGGATTGAAACGGCTCCAACAACACGCCTCAACACAGAACCAACACTTTCCCCACAGTCTGAATGTGCTGAAGAACGAGCTCCAAATGTCTGAGCAGAAACATAATGAGAGGATCTGAGGGAGAAATCATAAAAACCTTCCTTTGTTTCTTAATAAATGTGAATTCCTTTAACCTCTTAACTCCCGCCTGAACTGAGAGGATCTTTATCCTCACGTCATCACATTTGTTTTTCCATCATTTTGTTTTTGGGCATTCGACTCATTATTGTCACTTTTATTTTTTTTTATTTTTTTTGTGTGACATTTTTGTCATTTTTGTCATCAATTTTTCGTCACTTTTTTGTCAAATTTCCATCATTGTTTTCGTCTCAGTTTTGAAGATTGAAGCATTTAAAGAAAGAACAATCCACTTTAAATGTTCTTTTTTCCATCTTAACATTGAGACAAACCAATGAGAAAGTGACAGTATTTCAGTTTTTCAACACATTTACTGAAAAACAAAACTGATAAAAATGATTTAAAACATTTAAACTGAAATGAAATGGCTTATCCCCATGTTCTTGATCTTCCATGTTCACGTTGTTGACGTATTTATTCATTTATTGTATTATTTTGCCATTAAGCTTTATTTAATCCACTTTCATAATGGCTAAAGAATTAGAGAAGCGTGAAATGTTGACGGTCCCTAAACATGGGCGGAGAAAAAACCGAGACTCGTGCGAGCGCATGTTTGTTTGGATGTTTTACTGTTTGAACATTTTGGCCTGAAAAAATAATAAGGTATTAAATAAAAATATATAATATATTCAGCTGCTCGGCTGCAGACTGACATTAAAGAGCAGAGGCCGCATTTCTCATTTATTCATAAGATTAACTTTATAAAAAGCTCATTTTCACATCACTCGCTCAGTCCAATGACTTTAGTGTTTGTAGTTTATTATTTATAAGAACATCAGTCTTTACAAGAGGAGATGTTTGTGTTTAGCTCAGCAGATGTTCTCCATCCTCAGGCCCTGGACACGTGAGACATAAAACATTACAATTACAATCTATAAATATAATCGACAATAAAATCACTGTGTAAAATACGTTCTATGCTTTTCCTAAAAGAACAAAACTAAACTAAACCATCTGTACAGTTTACAGTACATTGATTACTGCTGACACGATGATGAAGCGGCAGGAGGAGCTCACGGTGGAAGGCCCGGGGGCTGTTTGGAGACACAGTTCTTATTTGGATCGAGTGGCTCGAGTGTTTCCCTCAGAACAAAGTCTGACAGTTCTTCAGAGGAGCTGGAGCTGCGTTATTGAAGAGTCTGAATCTAGTTCTTAGTTTATTGTAAAACATTAGACTGTTAAAACTGAACAGTTTGTATTTACTGACAAAGTGCTTTTATTACAATCATCTGTTTGCACAATCACGGAACAGGACGTGTTATAGTGAGTGAAAAGGGAAGGACATAAAACACAGTTGCAGTGCATCATGGGTAATCCACAGGTGTTTCCTTCCTTTTTTTTATTTATTTAACAGAAATGTAATAAAACAAAAGTACTGCAGAGGCACGTGTGTACATGTAAAACACATTCACATGTTTAAAGGCCAGGGAGACGGAGAACCAAAACAAACGAACATAGAGGAAAAAACAAAAACAAATAAGAGAAGAGAAGAGAAGAGAAGAGAAGAGAAGAGAAGAGAAGAGAAGAGAAGAGAAGAGAAGAGAAGAGAAGAGAAGAGAAGAGAAGAGAAGAGAAGAGAAGAGAAGAGAAGAGAAGAGAAGAGGGAAATACAGAAAATAAAGTCGTATAAAATAGATCAAGACAGAATAAGGGGGTTTCTGAATCAGACCATTCTAATACAGGATGACATACAGATAACGCATTTACTGTGTTAAACCACAGGTGTTTGCTTCATAAATGAGCCAAACGGAGGAGTGAAGCGGGGGGTGGGGGGGGTTCATGTCGGTCACTGTGAGAGGCCCTCACGAAACGCACAGGGGAATCTGCCATTTTAAAACCAAGTCAGACTTTATTTGAATTCAATTTGATTTCTGTCTATTCATTTCTTCATTAAACAAACTTGTGTTCCGGATCATACGAGCCAAACCTCTCCATGTTCATGGATGGGAGAATATTTCAAATGTCAGTGTTTTCATGTTTTCTTAAATGTTCAGGTAAAAGCCCCTTTATAGCTAATCAATACGTTTCTCTTCAAACCCCAAAGCTGTTCACACTGTGTATGTGTCGCTGTGAAGGGTTTTCCTCTGGCATGTTTTTGTGTCTTTATTTATTTATTTTTTTACTCCTGGCATAAGAGTTTGTAACGACTTCTAAACTTCGTAACGTTCATTGTGTCCACTTGTGTTATAGTATCACTTTTTAGGTTCATTTTGAGAGCGTCGTGGAGAACTTCTGTATCTGTTCTAATGGCTCTGATTGGACGAGCCGCGGTGCAGGCGGCCAATAAGGAGAGGGGAACACAGTATGGACACGCCCTCTAACGCAGTAACCGAAAGAAGAAGAAGAACCTCCCACTCTTAAACTGGAAAGAGACAAGACTGAAACCATGGCGTGTTTGGGCCTAAACCCTCCCGTTGTCTCGGGTTTTGGTGGTAAAATTGCGCCTGCGGAGCGCGGAGAAGGATTAACTTTCCTCTCGGAGACGTTGCGCCCTGTGCGGAGGAACAGACGGCGGAGGATGTGCTTTTATTCGGATTTAAACGACTCTGAAAACGTTTCTGAGGAGAAACCTGGAGGATCCGCGACGTGTCCAGGAGCTTTCATTATCATGGTGCGTTCATGCGTTCATGTGTTCATGTCTCACAGGGGAGGTCACCCGCACAGGCCCGGACCATGGGCCTGGACAGGCTGATGATGACTCACACAAACAAAATGGCGGCTCGTCTGCGCTTGGGCGAGACCACTGGCTCCTACATTAATTAACATCACTATAAATTAATTAAAAATGTAGTGGAGTAGAAAGTACAGATACGGGCTCTCAAATGTAGTGAAAAGTATTCATCATAAAATGTACCCAAGTCAAGTAAAGGTACCAATAATTTGTGCTTTTTACTTACTTTCCACCACTGTATTTTTGCTTTGACTAAAATTGGACTAAAACTAAATTAAAAGTGTTTCATGAGACTAAAACTGTGACTAAAATGTCCAGTTATTTCTGTCGGCTTAAATCAGACTAAATAAAACTGAAAAGCAGAGACTAAAATCAGCCAAACGTCTGTAACGTCTGAAGAGCCTCAGATCATGTGGAGCAGAGGAGATGATTAAACATGATGATGATGAATATTATTCATGCAAAGTCCTTAAATTTGTCTTAAGTTAGTCGACTAAAACTCTACTAAAATGTAATTACATTTTGGACTGAAACTAAGTTAAAACAGGATGAACACGTGGCAGTCTCGGCTCTGAAGCGTTTAGTTATTTTTTTCTTCAAAATGACTTTTCTTGTATTTGTTTGACTGGGACATGTTCAGATGCACAAACATGTGGGGGCGTCGCAGTCTCTTTTTATTCATATTTATTGTTTTTCTTAAGACTTCATTAGCTGCACATGGAAAATGATATTGGTTAAAACATAAAACAGATACAAAACAGGAAGAACAAACAAATGGAAAGAAAAATCTTTTTATTTTTTGAATGGATTTTTCCCATTTCTTTTCCTCAGAACGGGAACAGGAATGACACAATTTGACCAATTTGCCAATTGCAGGCTAATGCTAATGCTAATGCTAATGCTAATGCTAGTGCTAAGAAGCACAGGCTGCACCCACTGACCTTTAACACGTGCAGAGTTTCTGAACTCTGAAAAACATAAAACTGCAAATATCTCATAGAAATAAGTTTTTAAACTGTTAAAAACAGTAAAATAATGAGATCTCCTAGTGGACAATGTAATTACGTGATTCTTTTGTAGTTTTAGCTACATTTTATACTTTATTAAAGATAAAAATCACAGGCGGGGCCAAAAAACCACATATTTATGACAATTTGATTTTTAATTCGCTTTTATAAAAAAGTGATATTGTTGAAATTGTTTCCAAACTAATATGATAAAAAAAGAGACGCGGCAGGTGTGGCAGAAGCACTAACGCTCTCACAAACTTTAACATTAGTTCTTCACAAACTCTTCAACCCCTTAACTCCCGCCTGAACCGAGCACGTTTCTCCAGTTTGGCTTTACCCCAATCCAAAAGCTCCTGGACAAAAGCAACAAAACAGATGGAAACAAAAAAATGACACAAATGTGATTAAAATGTGACAAAAAAAATTACCAAAATTTGACAAAAATGATAAAAAATGATTAAAAAAATGACAAACAATTGATTAAAATTTGACCCCAAAAAAAAAGACAAAAATGTGACAAAAAAGTTACATAAATGAGTTGATGCCTAACAACAAAAAATTGGGAAAACATCTGATAACGTGAGGAAGAAGATCCTCTCGGTTCAGGCGGGAGTTAAGAGGTTAACACACTGACTCTGCTGATCAGAGTCTTTCTGTCTCCGCCCTCGGCTTCATCTTAAACACGCCCAGTGTGGACGTGTTCATATATGAACAACAGTAAAGGCTACACTGCCACCTTGTGGTTACTCAATAGTATGTCTGTCATTACAAAAGCCCTGGTCCTTCTCATTGGTTTGATTAAAGCCAATGTTTAAAGAAGTGTTTAAGGTCTGTTATTGTGGTGAGGGAGGGAATATAACTGTGGTGGTGGTGGTTGTTGTGGTTATTGTGGTGGTTGTGGTTGTTGTTGTTGTGGTTGTGGTGGTTGTTGTGGTTGTTGTTGTGGTTGTTGTGGTTGTTGTGGTTGTTGTTGTTGTTGTGGTTGTTGTTGTGGTTGTTGTTGTGGTTGTTGTGGTTGTTGTGGTTGTTGTGGTGGTTGTTGTGGTTGTTGTTGTGGTTGTTGTTGTTGTTGTGGTTGTTGTTGTTGTTGTTGTTGTGGTGGTTGTTGTGGTTGTGGTTGTTGTGGTTGTTGTTGTTGTGGTTGTTGTTGTGGTTGTTGTTGTTGTGTGACAGATCAACGTAGGGAAACAAAGCTGACGTGCAGCAGAGATGGACCAAACCAGGAATTCAAAGACTAATTCCCTCCATCAGAGTAACTGTGCGTGTGGTTCTGAGACCAAGACATCGTCCACTTCACAGGAAGAACAAATGACCTGGTCAGAGTTTCTCTTTGGACACTCGGGAGAATTTGCCCTCATTTCAAAATGATTAAATAAATCTTTCCTAACTGAAGGCGCTGCTCAGTGTTCTACTAAAGGCACTGCTTAACATGGCCTGTGTGTTATCTGACCCCTGACCCACAGATCAGGCGCTGGACTCCTGACCACGATTACATTTCCTTTATAAACCGGGCTCCACTTACAGTAATATATAGTATAAAGCCAATGTCTGGTCATTTCCTCATAACCCAAACAGCTGGTGCAGAGCTAAGTTCTGCCCAGTGGTGCCCAGTTAAAGTGAGAGTTGAAGTGAGCCCAGCGCTCTGTCCGGAGCTCCAGGGGCGAGACGACCCTGAGCTGCAGCAGAAACTGCAGGAAACTGAGCAGGGCCTCGCAGTATTTATTAAATCGTTTTGTAATGAGTGTCCAAAGATGGAGGAGAAACTCTGAAGTGGACGATGTCTTGGTCTCAGAACCACACGCACACTTACTGTGGGTCGATTCCAAGGGAATTATTGTTGAAGTCCTGGTTTGGTGCGTCTCTGCTGCGTCTCTGCTGCGCGTCCGCGTCGCTCACTTCAGCTTTGTTTATAAGATCTCTAAACAAAGGCTGGAACAAGAAGTCAATCAAAATACTAATATATATATATATATATATATATATATATATGAGTGTGTATGTATGTGTGTATGTATGTATGGAACTGTTCACTATTCAATATCAAATTACGTCATCAGAATCAGGCTGACCAGTCGATCACAGATATCGTAAACAACAGTACCGTCTGTACTGAACACAGGACCTAATACGTGGTCTCAAAATATAAACGGAGTAAATAAAGATTATAAATAAAATGTAAAAAATAGATGATGCTGCTACTTCCACTACTACTACGAGTACTACTACTACTATGAGTACTACTTCCACTACTACTACTACTACTATTATGAGTACTACTACTACTACTTCTAAAAAGAATAATACAAATAATGGTAATAAATGAGTGTGATCAAACATAGCTATAGATTATAAGGATTAAAGATTAAAATGAACTATTCTGAACTGCTCCTCGGCTACAATACGTAGCTGTTGGGATGTAATGAAGCCTTTTTGTGAGTAAAATCTCCAGTATGTTCGCGTGTTCAGCCCATAGACTGTATCTGCATAGTATATCTGTGATCGACTGGTCAGCCTGATGACTTCAGCGTGCAGAACTCAGCCTCCTACTCAGCCTCCAGCCCAGCGTGCAGAACCCAGCGTGCAGAACCCAGCGTGCAGAACCCAGCAGCTGAAACGCAAACACCGGCGCATGAGACTCATCAGACTCTGGTACAGTGTTTGTCTCACTTTTAGTGCACGCGCCCTCGATCCCTGTGGAAGGCGCGCGCTGATGTTGTATATGCGCCCTCAACTTAAAGACAGTTATCTGGGTTAGCTCAGGGTTAGCTCAGGTTAGCTCAGGTTAGCGCAACGTTCGTGCAGGTTAGCTCAGGTTAGCTCAGGTTAGCGCAACGTTCGTGCAGGTTAGCTCAGGTTAGCTCAGGTTAGCGCAGGTTAGCGCAGGTTAGCTGGAGCTAGCTCGCTTCGCGCTGGGAAATTGTGGCTTTAAATCGTAACTTTCTGCCACTTGTTGTTGATTAAAGCTGCGGAGAGTGTGTTGATGTGAATGTATGAGTTGGTAAGTCTGGTTTGTTGTTAGCCTCCTCCGTACATGGGGGGGGGGGGGGGGTACTTGTTTGGGGAGTAGCCTTGTGCTTTAACCCCACATTTCTTAACGAATGATATTATTGTGGAGTCTTTATCTCATGTTTTCATACAGATTTAAGATTGTCCACAATGTAAATCCACATGCATGATTAATATGTGATGTTGACAAGTTCACACGTGTCTCCAAAGCATCTTTTAGAGAGAATATAACATCTCCTGTTCATGTGCGAGTTATTTGTCTTCAGATCTGAGGATGTTTACAGGAGGGATCTAACATGCTGTTTTAATATTTATCTGTGTCTAAAACAGTTTGTTTAACCTCTTAACTCCCACCTGAACGGATCCACTTTTCTCCACTTTGGCTTTACCCTAATCAAAAAGATTCTTGGGGAAAAAGAAACAAAACAGCCACAAAAAATGAGAAGAAAACAAGGATGTAAACGCGACAAACATGTGACAAAAAAAAACATACAAAAGGTGACACAACACAGCAACAACGCGAGGAAAACACAGGCCAAAGAGGACAGAAGGCATTGGGTGTAGGCGGGGGGTCAGAGGTTAAAAAGGGTCAAACCTGTGAATAAAGCATGACTGTGATGTCAGGACTTAATGCAGCGACAGTAAGGAGTGCAGGTGTGAGTGTGTGTGTTTTCCAGGTCCTCATGTCTGGGATGGTGGAGCGGTGTCTTGTTTAAAGTATCTGAGCCTGTTTCACATGTTTACCCTGTGTCTCCTCAGACTGTCCAGACTGAAGATGTTGAGCCAGCTCGTCTTTCTCATCGCCATCTCCTGGGTTTGGGGCAACCCTGTGACAGAGTCTGGGCAGGTGAGACCAAGAACTTAGTTCCAGGTCCCAGAGCTTTAACATCAGGCTGAGGCTGAAAAGTGACTTAGTGATAACGTGACCTCAGGACAAAGCTGTACTTCAGAATGTTTCAGACGCTGCAGGAGCAGGTTTCCTCTGTCAGTTTGTGTAGAAATCTACAAAAGAAACCTCTGACACCACAGGTTAAAGTGTCTGTCACCTAAAGTGTCACAAGTAAATCCATAAAGTAATAACAACATGATCTGCCTTCGAAGCTAAAGCCAGTGAACTCTTCTTTAAACCTGTTAATATATAATATTGTGGATGACGTGCTCGTCTTTGAGCTCTAATGTTAGTTTATTATTGACCATTAAAGTGTGGCTGCAGATCAGTCACAAGAAAAGAACTACCGTCCGACAGTCGTGTAGTGTGGGGGGGGGGAAGACGTGACTAGACTCCAGTCGTAGGAAATCAAACATGTTTGATTTTTAAGCCTGATTTTGACGCACGGGTGAAACGTGGGTGATTTTACCGACACAAATGACAGAGTGATATAAAGACAGGAAAACACCGCCGCGCCTCCTTTTTTCACTTCTCTGTTAAACCAGCGGCACAAGCAGCTCACTTCATGGCCACAGCCCCACACACGAAACAGCACGACTTTATATCACCAAAAGTTCACCACAACCACCTTTTCCAGCTACATTTCAACCACGAACAGAGGTTAGCGGCTCTTACTGAGTTTGGAGACTAACTGTTTAGCTTCACCTCGCGGCTAACAGGGGCTAGCCTCCCCGCTTTCTCCTCCGTCTCCTCCGTCTCGTCTCCTTTTCTTATTAAATCCACTGAAACACGTCCCGCTTCTTCCTGTCGCCGACTTTTATCTCCATGTGACAGAACGGTAGCCCAGCTGAAGCTTGGTAGTAGCCGTAAGCTAGCGCTGCGGTGTTGTGACATTGTTGACACTGTTGACCAATCGGGACACACACGTTATCCCGCGCTCACAAACACAGGCCTGTCTTTGTGGATTTGGGCTCAGTTTTGAAGCCGTAGAGACGACAGACGCGCTGTGTTATAAAACATCAGCGGTTTGTCAGAATCGTGAGTCGCTCTTATGATTCTCAGTCGTTAAGTGTGAACCCCCAGACGTTCTATAATCGCACTGAATCCAGTCGTGTAGTGTGGACCCCCCAGTCTATATAAGACCGTTTACGCCTAGAGAAGCCATGTAGTGTGTGCGGACCTTTAGCGTGAGCAGTGTGTCTCTTCAGGCGTGTGTGTCCTGTGGTCCTGCAGCTTCTCTTGATCGTTTCTGTTTTATTACAGCTGAAATAAACCATGTGTTTTCTGTTGGTTCAAACTACAGTCATTTCAATTATAAACCTGTGAATGTGACACTCATGAAACATTAGTGTTTAGATTATTACACATGAAACATCAGCAGATTGAAGCATTATAATACAGTGATGGTAAATGTCCTGATGTTACTCAGATCATTGTGAGCTCTTATAATGCACCCAGAGAAAACCCTCCTGCTTAAAATCATACCTTTTAAATCTTCATTGATGATTTTTATTTTCGTCCATCGGCACAACCCTACTCTGCTGCCCCTGATGTAGTGATGTCACTGTAGAACTGTTGCTTTAACCCCTGCCCTACAGGAGGGCGGGAGGGCACCTGACGCACTGACATGTCTGTTGTTCTTGCAGTTCGTTTGTTACAACGTGACGGACCCCGACGCGAATCTCGCACATGTGATTTACCGTAAAAAGGGCCACTACAAACTGTACGCGCTCGATGGCCCTCTGCCTGCCTGCTCTGCGGACTCTGAGCCTGTGGAGCTGAACTCCGGCCGGCTCTGTGAGCTCCAGGGCCACGTCCTCGCTCTCTGTCTCCTCTCTGACCCTGCAGGACGTGTGGAGGTGGAGGCGAGCGACAAGGGCGAGCGGCTCAACATAATTCCGTGTGGTGAGTCTCTACTACTGTTTTACTTTAGTCTAAGGTAGTGATGCACGATGATGCCCATTTGAACCGATAACCGATAATTCCACATGTCCCGATACCGATAATGACACCGATCATTATGTAAGGGATAATGTATAGAACACTGGTCATTATCGGTGACAAGAACTCACTAACAGTTCTGCCCAAAATGTAGTAACTCTACCAAGCAAAATACAAGTGTATAAATATAAGTAAATAATGAGTTTACTCTGGGTTTGAGTCTCACCTTTTTCTAAAGCTCTGTTTTTTACAGTTCCATCATCTGAGCAGGTCTGACTCTGCTCATCTGTGTCACATCTTATTCAAAAGATAATTATCATAATGTCACTGCTACTGTGTGGGGACGGACACTTTGTTTATGTAGCAGTGCTGAACAATGTGGTTTTCACCTGGTCGAGGCGCACTGGACCAGCTCTACACCCTTCATCAGGTGCTCCAGGGAGTTACACCAACCAGGCCCTGTGGGGGGAGCGCTGGGAGTGTGGGGTCCGTGTCCCTCGTGGGGCCCTGTGGGGGGGGCTCCGGGAGTATGGGGTCCGTGTCCCTCGTGGGGCCCTGTGGGGGGTCCGTGTCCCTCGTGGGGCCCTGTGGGGGGTCCGTGTCCCTCGTGGGGCCCTGTGGGGGGTCCGTGTCCCTCGTGGGGCCCTGTGGGGGGTCCGTGTCCCTCGTGGGGCCCTGTGGGGGGGGCTCCGGGAGTATGGGGTCCGTGTCCCTGGTTTGTGGAGCAGCTCGTGTTCACACAGTAAATCTCACCTTTGTCTTTACAGATGCAAACACAACCCAGGCCCTGAAAGACCTGTTCAAAGCCACGCCCTCCACAGCCCCGCCCCTTCAGTTGACCACCCCCTCCACAGCCCCGCCCAGTCAGCCTGATGTGGGAGTCATTGTAGGGATCTGTGTAGCTGTTGTAGCTGTTGTAGCTGTTGTAGTTGCTGTAGGAGTTGCTGCCTGGTTTCGGAGAGAGATCAGGTCCTGGTGGGGACACTGGTGAGTCTCCTCTTTGTTAAAGCTCTGCTGCTCAGATCCAAATGAATCTGTGTGAAGTAGTGAAGACTGTTCCTTCTCACTCTGCTCCTTCTGCTGCACAAACTAAATGCTCTTTGTTTTGTCTCTGCAGTTACTAAACCCCTGTGTCAACCAAGGATCCGGACGGGACTGATGTGGAAAATGGAGGCCACGGCCACGCCCCTGGTGCCAAAGGCCACTCCCCTGCTGCCAAAGGCCACTCCCCCGCTGCCAAAGGCCACTCCCCCGCTGCCGACGGCCACTCCCCCGCTGCCGACGGCCACGCGACCACCTGCCTCTGACAGACAAAAACAACACATGCCATGGTCACACTGTTACGATAACGTCTCCAGACATCGATCAGGAAATTCACTTTTTGTCTTGGAAATATTATAGGTAATAATAATAGGTTTAGTCTGAGACTGACTGGATCAATGCCGACTCTTTATAGATTAGTTCGATAAATAGCGATTTAATGTTATCCTCTAACACTCCTCCCTTTCAAAACTACAGTTTTCTAGTGGTTTTGACTGAGTGAAAAAAATCTAAATTAAACGCCAGCATCAAATTAACCTGAATCAACTACCTAAGTTTCAATTTAATCCAAAACCAAGATGTTAGAATAAAATCAAAATTCAAATGGTTTATCTATGCCCTAAGTGGAAACATACACAGAATTTACATTTCAAAACAACATTCAACACACTCCATGTAAAGTACCACAGTACACAGTTATACGGGTCATTGTGATGGAATTAAATGACCCCCCTCCCAGTGACCCCAAAGTACTGAGACATGTGCATCATTAGATTCACTAATCACCCAATCGGGGCAAATACTGCTGCCAATAAAAACACATGGATCAAGTACTAAAGGCGTGTAAAAGGGGGTACCATGACCAAACCTCAAATCCCCGACCTGATTGCCAATTATCAGGGATAAGTAAAAGATCATGGCCGCCAATCAGTTTCTCCTGCAAATGATATATTATTAGTCCAAGTCAGAAAATGTACATACAACAAAATACAAACACAACACAATATTCAAAGATATGAATCAATCAATTCTCATGAAAATCATATTCACATATTAAGAGAGATGCTCATAACAAACTATTAACCATGAAACAATCTTCATACCGGATGGTTAATTTCAACCCAACGCTTGTGAAGCCCGTCAAACACCTCCAGCTGCCTCAGATCTATACGGATCACGAGTAGACTATCTATGGTGTGTCTTTGGGATTATTCTGCCCACACACCAAGAGTTCCCTATTGTCTTCCAAGTCTTCAGGTTGAAATAGAATGGCGTGGAGGATTGACAGTGTAAGTCTTATTATTTGTTATCCCTTGATTCCAATGTTTTAATCAAGATAAAAAAAAAAAGATAAAAATAATGTTATTGAAAACTTCTAAGCAAGAAACCATCATTCAGGACAAAATATATTAAATCCTCTTAAACTTCAGGCGTAATGGCCTCTGAAATAGAGCTTAAAACCCTTCCTTTTTGACCTAAACATACCTGCAATGAGCAACACACACAAAACATAACATGAAAGAACCTCACCACAAGATAACCAAGTATTGAATACCTGCCCTTTTATCTTGTGAATCTGTACCTGCAAAGTTATGAATTGAAATAAAATGAAATTGGTAAGTTGAATAACTAAGCCATAAAGAATAAGCTCCAAAGATTCAAAAATATAAAAATCAAAATATAAGCTGAAAACTGACTGGACCAAAATGAGTAATAATATATAGAAAGAATAAAATAGAAAAATAGAAAATGTAAATATAGGAAAATATAGAAATAAAGTATTTAAAAAAATATATCTAGCCTCACACTCAGTCCTAATCAATCTATATGCCTTTGTCGCTTTAATTGAAACAAACCATCAGTGGTTTAAGCGGGAACAAATCCTGGCTTTAACGCTCCCTCGGTGTCGGACACTAGTGACGGACTTCAGTGATATGGCCAGAAAAGAATAAACAAACACTACATCTATAATACATGCTGTAAAATTAAATAAAAGTACACGAAAACTTATTAACCCATATGTTCCAATCTGTGCCTTGTTTATTACGTTAATGCTGCTGTTGGAGTCCTCGTCTCTGATTGGTGGATTGGTTTCCCTCTCTGATGGTGGTTCGTTGATCCTCTCTAGATGTCTGATTGGTGCAGCGCCTCCACACCTCTCCAATCACCTGCCTCCCCCCCACAACACGGAGGACCAGTAAAGGTGCCTCATCTGTGGTTGGAGGCGGGACTCAGTAGTGCAGCTCTCCTTAGACCTGGCTGTGTCTTGTGTGTGTGTGTTCCCAATATTGTTCATTTGTCAGACACTCAATCAGTGAATTTGTTGTATCTGTTTGTTTTTTGTTTGAACTATTGTTGTCCTCCTGTTAGAGCTTACTTTTGTTATTATTATTTACTGTACATACCAAAAATAAACTGTAAACTTTGTTTTACCCACAGACATCTTGGGTTTCATGTTACTTCCCTTCACCCCAGAGAAGCAGGTCGTTATACAAACATCAACACATCAGTATCATTTTATACAAACTTACCGATTAAGTATGACTTTTCATCAGTCAGTTATCATGACATGAATATCAATCATTATCAATCGCAAATTACAATATTTGATGAGATAAGTTTCTTTCTCTTGCTTGGAAACACAAATAGATACACGAAGGATACTGATGCTCAGGCACCACCTCCAGAACAAACCGACATGTTCTTCTTCCACGTTGCCTCCTGCATCCATAAAGAAGCACACTCCTGCCTGCATAAGGCCATATTTGATCATGCCATTGGTATTATTGTTCTCGGCTCATCAGCTCCCGTCCTGAATCAGACCCTCCTGCATCAGAATCCCTCCTGTAAATTCCCTGTCTCTGTGGGAAATGAACGTCATCAACCTGGAAATAATGTGGATTAAAACATGTTACACACTCAGTACATACAAGTTACAAAAACAATCACACTCTTTAATATCATTTTATAGCAAATATAAAAAATTAAATCATGGCATTAGTATGTTAGTATGAAGCAATAATGGCATTACACACTTCCTATTTTCAGAACAACTGGGTTTCACTTACACAACTTTTCTTTATTCTTTATTATGTTACGTTATTTCTGATACTTTCCCTGTGTTTAATTATGTTTTGACTTTGAAATAAAACTACTTACTGTAACTTTTGTTTTCTCATTATTTGTTTATTTAGATCAGATATATTCAAATCAGTGCTGTTTGCAATTAGGAATTATTTAAAATTCACATTATCTCAGTGCTCGCTCTCCCCTGGGGGATCCTAACCCCCACTTTGGGAACAACTGTTCGACTAATGTTGGAATTTATTAAGGCACTTAGTTTGCATTCTAGACCTCTGGTTACCTTTGTCACAAATATGTTTCTCCTAAACACAGTTTGGACTCCAGCTGACCTGGTCTAGAACCTTGTTCTCGAGGCATTTTTAGAAGAGCAGAGGAAGTGTTTTGACTCTAATCTAACCTTGGGCACAAAATGTAACAAAGCAAATACTTAAACTATCTTTAAAGGAACCAGGAAAAGCCAACCTGCCGTAATCGGGGCATCTCTCAATATTCAAATCTTTTATAAAGATTACCGATGTGCAACTCCTGCACAACTGAGAGCCTACACAGACAATCAGAGCCTAGAAAGACAGAGTTAAGTTTCACTTTACCACAAGTCTAAACAGTGAAGACAAAATAACAACATATAATATTTTTCAGGTCCTGGTACCTTTAGAACCAGGCCTACAAACTCAGGCTTCTGAAGCAAATCACAGCAGAACAACATTTATCCATCTATTCTATTAGTGAACTAATAAACTAAAATGCAAGACATTTCAACTTCTCGATTGTGCGCATTTTACTTTTAAATTTGTTTGACTGTGATCAATATCATTTGTTTTTATTGCTCATCACACACAAATCATACCTTTTATTTACATAATTACTTGTAGTTTTACATCTTTCCCTCATAGAATTTTTCCTTGTGTATTTTAAAACCCAGTTGTTATACTCACAAGTTGCAGCTAAAACAGAGACATTGTGACATTGTGACACCGGAAATCAGTCCTTCACAGTTCCTGTAACAGATTATAAAGCAGTATCAATTCACAAAAATAACACATTTTCTCAATTCATCATCAGCGTCATGTGAACATCAATTGATTGTGATTCAAAATGCGGACATTGTTTACCCTACGGGGACTCTTAACTTGTATCATTGCTTTACCAATGCATTATCATTATTCAAAAACATACCCCCCTATTCTATGAAATAGTTATAGCAAACAATGTTGGCATTTTGTTTTGTTAAACTGACTCAACAATCTTTCCGAGGCAAGAGTTTATCAGGAACGCTCTGCTCATGGACCTTCACAGACAGAGACAAAACAATAATAGAGGAGAAAACAGTAGATGTGGACAGAGGAGACAAGACAGAGACACAGAATGTGAGCATCACTCTCCCTGAATTATTCTTACTTTGAAATAAGGGAAAATGTTCATAACTTGGTCTAACATTATGTCATTGCATCTTGCTGAATGTCAAAGAAGCCGAACAGCATCAGGTCACCCCTAACAACACAATCTGTCCTTTGTATAAAACTGACAGATCCCTTACTTTGTTCATTCAGACCCTTGTTCTTCTTTGACCCTGTGTCCGTGAAAACTCTCTACTCTCGTAGTTTGTTGCTTGTGAACACGGTCGGTGTTATACAGCAAGACCTTCACTTATAAGTCCAGATATAGGTGAAATCTCTGGCAAATTACTTATGTGAGAGTAACATTACTTTGAAATAATCTAGTTTTTACTCGCTCAAGTGCAGTGGTGGAAAGCAACAAAGTAAAAGCACAAGTACAAGCAAAAGGTACAAATTATTGGCATCTTACTTTTCTTTAGTAAATTTATGATGAATGAACCTCTACTTTACTTCACTATATTTTTCAATTGGGTTAAAAGTAAAGCATTTTATTTTCAAAGTGACCTCATTACGATGAACTGGTTAGACCCAATTTAGACTTGGTTTAGTGGTTTAGTCCTTTAGACCTTGTTTTAAACCCGGTTCAAACCTAGTCCAGGGGTTTAGTCCTTTAAACCTTGTTTTAGACCTTAAGAAGAAGAAGATCTTTATTTATATAGCGCCTTTCACAGACATGGTCACAAAGCGCTTTACATGAGACAATTGTACATTCACTCCATACGTTTGTAGCTTCAGTTCCCCTGGGGGAGACTGACAGAAGCGCTTTCGCGACTACACACGTCTGCGCCAACGGACCCTCTGACACCACCATACATTCACTCACACACGTCATTCATCCTGGCCTATTGTACATGTTTTTAGTGGTAGGAAGGAGGAAACCTACGCAGACACGGGGAGAACATGCAAACTCCACAGAAAGGCCCTGTCCAGGTGGGAATCGAACCCGGGACCTTCTAGCTGTGAAGCGACCGTGCCGCCCACCTTGTTTAAACCGGATTCAAATGATTTTAAAAATCCTGCACATTAAACTCTTAAATACTTTTACTTTTTGCTTATAAAGTACATTCCACAATGCATAACTCAATACTCTTACTTAAGTCAAAATCATATTAGATACTTTTACTTCTACTCAAGTAAAAAAAAATGTGTATCTGCACTTAAGTAACAGTATGGAGTAATTCCTCCACCACTGGATTTTACTCGCTCAAGTGTACTCGAGTGCTGTGAGTACTGAGTAACTGTGAGGATGGTGTTGATATCTCAAAATAACTCAGTACACTTTACGTTCTCTCTGTGTGTCCATTGTAGAACTAAGTGAAAATTCAAACAATCAGCAAATAAACCAAGCAAACAAAGCAAACCAAGCAAGGAAGCACAGAATATGAAATATAAAAACATGGAAATAAAGATCTACTCGCTGCATCCAGAGCTATAGCCATGTTATAATTGTAACTTATAACGTTACATCTATCTCAATGTTCATCAGTTGATTCTGGAGTTTCACAGTTAGATTAGAAATGAACACAACGAGCCTCCATAGGTTGTATAATATAATAATAGAGTATAATATAATGTATATGGAGCAGAAGTGTTCCCCATGTGCACATCCCAAAACAAATGGGCGCCTCAAGCGGGTTATTTATTATAGGAGAAGAATATCCTAGGTTCCTCTCCTACTCATAATCCCTTAGCACCAGTACAACTACTCTACTTCTTGTAACTATTCTATAGTCAGAAGAAAAATATATTAAACCACAAGCTTTTATGACCACTAAAAACAGATAGTTCTATTCAAGTTTTCACACCAGCCTGTGGTCACAGTCCTCTGACTGTGGCGTTTTTCTAAGTCCAACTGCCTTAGTAATTAATTACACGGCCAATGTAATTATTACCGATTCAATATTCAGTTCAAAGTTAAAAGTAACATGAAACAACAGCTTTACACAGTAGCCACAGCTTTTGCTTTGACCCACACTTGCTATCCGTAAACCAGACATAGAGACCAGTGACCTGGACCCAGACTCGTTTACAGCTTTCTGGAGCATTCTAGCTTCCTGGCTATGTCGGTGTGAGGCCTTTTGTTTGACACTAAAATTAACATTAAACAAAGCTTTACACTCAAGATAGTCTATAATATGTGTTCCTCACTCTTGCCTATGACGGCTATGTGGATAAACAGTAGAGTCAACAAGTTTAAAACCTGACCTACTCTAAACTGTATGCATGGAGCTTCACAGATTATTGCAGCTATTTCAGTTCAAGCTTTGTGCATCGGAATACCCCAGTCACCTAGTGGACCTAAAGTCCCTACTCTCGACCGGAACCAAACATCCAGAATTAACCGATAACATGAGATTATGTCATTTTTACTAATTGTATGTTTCCCATTGCATTGTTCTTTTTTCTATCAAGCATGAATCTGGTGAGGCCATTCCCCCTCCCTTTTATCAAAGGATAAAAATGCACTTACCAGATCAGCTGTAGACATGTTCGTTGACGCCAAATTGTTAGAGAAATAACAATGGTGTTGGAGAGGATAGATGAATGACAGGCAGCAGTCTGGATGTCTTATGCAGGAGAAGTTTATTTATCATAAGTGCGGGACCCGGAGACATGAACTCGAGACATTGTGCTGGTCCTACCATTCAAGTCTGTCTATGCTTCCACAGAAGAGGGATAAAAACCCTCTCAGAGCGTCATTCAAGTCTGTCTATGCCTCCACAGGAGAGGGATAAATACCCTCTCAGAGCGTCAGACTGATAAGCAAGCATTCAGTGGCTGAGAGTCTGAGCTCCACAGTCAAGGCTATGACAGAGACAGTACAACTGTACAGCCTGACCCAGTCTGATAAATACCCATTTAATGTTATCCTCTAACATTAACCTCTTAACTCCCGCCTGAACCGAGAGGAGCTTTTTCCTCACGTCATCACATTTTTTTCCCATCATTTTTTTGTTGGGTATTCAACTCATTTTTGTAACTTTTTTGTCATTTTTTTGTCAATTTTTTATCAAATTTTTGACATTTTTTGTCACATTTTTGTCATTTTTTGTCACATTTTTGTAATTTTTTTGTCACAATTCCGCCTAAAACTGAGTTGGACACTGTGATCGTCCTGTTGATGTAGAATGATCGACTTTGATCGACTTTGATCAACTGGTGCAATAAATATGTTGTTTTTATTCCAGAGATTGTCGTTTAAATCTCTCTGTTCTGAGCTCTCTGGCTGGAGTTGGATGTGTCTGTAAACCACCATGTGTCCAACAGGTGGTGTTTCTCCATAGATGTTTCTAATGCATTCATCACAAGCTGGTCATGTATCTCCAGACTAGCTGTGCTTTTTATTCTTCATTTTTTAATGTATTTCATCTCACACAACACATGACTCCTCACGTGACCTGTGACTATTAATAACACGTGTGCTCGATTAGTCTTTCCACTGTCTGCCCTGATGAAGACCTACCTTAATCTAAGTCGGCTGTGCCTCAGACCTCCTCTTGTCGTCTGAGTTTAAATCTGCTTAAGAAGCACTTTCCTCTGAGGCGTCACATGAAGACAAACTGTTACTGATGTTTTTATTTCTTTGCAAAGAAGTGTTTTTACAGATATTTACTTTCAGATTTAAACATTTGTGTCATTTTGTCTAAAAAAATCCAGAGACGTTAACGTGACTCGACTCTGTTAATGTCGTTTATTATGTTTGTTCAAATCACATTTTATATTTAAAACCAAGATGAGGTTTGTTTCAGAGGAGCTGAGGATCAAAGATAAGATCACATCTACACAAAGGCTTTGTTATTGATATAACGGTTTTAGATTTAGATAAAGCTGTAGAATCATGACAGTGCCTTATGTTTTTACTACATTTGATATAAAGGTTTGGAAACAGGTTCTGAGTTTCAAACAATAAATCTGAACCTGTTTTTCTTCACTCTGTGTCGTGTTTTATTCTCTCTGTTCAAAACGCCCCTAATCTAATCTCCATTTGAAAGCTAAGACCTAATAAATGATCTGAATGGATCTTTTCCCTCACGCTGTTGCCGTGTTGTCACTTTTTTGTTACATTTTCTTCTTTTTTGTGGCTTGTCTTTGGGTAAAGCCAAAGAGAAGCCGCTCGGTTCATTCGGGAGGTCAGAGGTCGATGACACATAACTGTATGAAGGAGCAGAACTGATGTTTTAGTAAATGATGTGGTTCAAAGTCGTCCGCTCTGCCTGAGGGAGGACCACGTGTTTACACATGATTCTAATGTAAAGCAGGGGAAACACCCCAGGGCCGAACCTCGACACGGCCCTGAAGTAAAGAACCAGTTCTACAAAGGTTCTACATCAGTGGGATCCACCTTTACCCTCGGACGACGAGCCCAGGACTCAAATAAAACTGTTGTTTCTCATATATCGAGTAAAGTATTGTGTTTCCACACAAGCTTTTGTTGATCCAGCAGCAGATTTCCCTTTAAGACTGAAATTATGATCAAAACAACACAATAACATTCATTTTACAGACAGTGTTTCCATGCAGTTTCAGAGGGAAAATATTAACCTGTAGCCCAGAGGGAGGTGAGTTCTCTCAGGGGAGGGACATTTTCTTTAATGTAACAGACCGAGGGCCGAAGCCACTGATTATTATGATTATTATGATTATTATGGTTATTAGCCCAAAGTGAAGCACAACACTGGAAACATGACCATCTTAAATGAGATAAATGACTTAAAATGGCTTGAATTCATCAAATTCTATGTTGAATTTGAGTCGGTTTGAACTGATCCAAGATACAAATGCTTTAGCGCCAACGGAACAAGAAAAAAACCCACTTGAAATCAGACAAATAATTGTTTTTCACTTGAAATGACACAAAATGATCTGCCTTAAGGCGAGACACTTTAGGTGAAAGTATTGATGTTTCCCGCAGTGGTGGAAGTGTCACGGTTTGGTTTAGGACCCAAAAGCAGAACACAAATTGGCAAGTGCACAAAAGGACATTTATTGCATAGGTGAATTGGTGGCTGGTAGATGGAGAACAGGCAGGCCAGTAGGTGGACGAACATGCAGGTACAGAGCACGGCAGGCAGACAAACAGGTCCTGGACAAAAGACAAAAATTATTTAAGGCACAAAAATCTTCACCAAACTCACAGAAGCTAAAGCCAAACTAACTGTGGTAGTTTAACTGACGAACTGGCAGCGTGTGGAGGAAGAGCCAGGCTTCTTGTACAGGTCACAAGGTGCAGGTAACGAGCTGTGGAGTGGATGCAGGTGCGCAACAGGTTGCAGATCTGATGGCTCCGCCCAGGTGAGGAAACAGACAAACACAAAAACAAGAGGGAGGGGAGCAGTGGCAAAACAGGACCATGACAGGAAGTGGAGATCTGTATCTGTTTTCCTCCCTTTACATCTTAGTTTTCATGTCAGATATAAAAATGATGATGTTTATTTGATGATGTTTTGTCTGCGAGGTGGGGGCGACCCGGAAGTAGAAAGGCCGTCTTTCCCGCGGGTTTTCATTCATAAATATTGACAGATTTGACATCCACGTGTCCTGCTAAGGGGCCCCGTGATGACGCTTTCACCCAAATATGGTGTTTTTCCTCCTACGAGACGCTGGAGCGGAAAAGTGGAAGAACGGGCCGAGCATGCGCACTCGCTACAAAACTTCAGGGCTGGTTTTCTCTGAATGAGAGAAGCCGCACTCGGGCAGAGCCTGAGCCCTTATAGAAGCTCCCACAGACTCCACACTTTACAGGCTGAGACACAACAACATTCTGAAGGTTTTTTCAGAGGGATTTTTTAATATCTAATTCCAAACCTGATTTATTCAGATTTTTCACTGATGATTAGTTTATTGAAAAACTAAACAAAATATCCAAAATCCCCTCTGAAAAAATCTTAGTCACTAATATGTCAATAAAATAAAAACATACATTTAATCTGGCTCAATTCATTATTTTGATTTCGTTATAATCTAGGCAATTTTGGCCATTTTAATGCTCAAAATGCCTTATTTTTATGTGAAAACATAAAATGCAATACATTTTTTTCTCATATTTATATCTGTGATGTTCAGCAAAAGCTTCAAATTGACATCTCTACATTTATGTTCTTTCCCTGTTCACCTGCAGTGTCTCGCCTTAAGAGAATAACGACTACTAGAGGTTTTATCTCGTCTCATACCAGATCAAATCTACTCAAACCTTAGATTTAATCTCTTAATTCAAGTAGATTTATGTCATTTCTTCCTTAAAACGATTATTGTTTGTCCAGTGCACTTCCTTCTAATGCCAGTGTTGTACATATATATAAAGTATTTCTACCTTTGTTTCTCCAATTTAACTCTAATCATGTTAAAGTTCTCTCTGATTTGAGTAATAATGTTTCTCAGAATCATCTCCAGGGCCAGAGGTTCTGCTGGAGGGCCGGATTTGGCCCCCGGGCCTGACGTTGCCGACCCCTGATCAGGGCCGGACTGAGACTGAAACACAGCCCTGGACTCGGACCAGCCCGGCACGGAGAGCATTTCCTCCAGTTCGGCTTTACCCAAATCGAAAGCTTCTCGACTGGAGGGCGACAGTGTAACGCCTCATTTGAAAGCTGAGAACTACAAAGTGATTGTAACTTTTTCAAGTCAAGTCGCCGCATTTTTATCATGTTTTTTTTTGTTTTTTCATTACTTTTTTTCGTTGCTTTGTTGTCGTGTTTTTGTCACGTTTTTTTCTATCATCTTTTGTCGTGTTTTTGTCGACTTTTCATCACATTTTTCGTCACTTTTTGTGTTGCTTTTCCGGCACATTTTTCTTTTCTTTTCATCCTCTTTTTTGTCGCTAATTTGATGCTTTTCTTTTGAGCTTTTAGATTTGGGTAAAGCCGGGTTAAAGCGGGACCGGTGGCCCCTCTGTGCTCTTCCAGAATGGACACATCCGCCCCTGCCCCGGATGTAAAGTATTGGTTTAGAATACTGTGTGGTCTGAGAGCGACATCTGCTGGTGGAGCACAGGTATGGCAGCTCCTGAAGTTCCCTCATGTGTAAACAGGTTCTAACACATGTAACAGTTAAACTGAGGCCGCGTCATGTGATCTGCTTCAAAGAGATCTTTATTTAAACAAAACAACAGTGTCATGTGATCTGCTTCAAAGAGAGCTTTATTTAAACAAAACAACAGTGTCATGTGATCTGCTTCAAAGAGAACTTTATTTAAACAAAACAACAGCATCATGTGTTTAACTCTCGTCAGGTCTGAGTCTGATCATCATCACGTCCTCCTGAACCTCAGAGGAAGCTGGAGATGTTTCAGTGGGACCTGGACCCTCTCAGCTTCTGCAGTCTCCAGTCTCTGCTCAGTGTCCACGGCAGATCCCATGAGCCTTTGCAGCTGATCTGACCTCACCACGTTTAACATGAGCACAAATGTGTTTTCCACCGTCCTTTGCTTTCAAACCTGACGTCCTGCACACTTTTGAGTCATAATTATGTTTTTAAACAAGTTTGTTAAATAACATTTAAATGTATTTTTTTATGCATTTGTATTTTCTCTGTATAAAAAAGTGTCAGGCGGCGCAACCGAGCAGTGTTAATAACATATATTATTTTAGTTTTAGTCTTTTCACTAAAATGTAATTTAATTTTAGTCTAAAAAACGTTTAAATTTTAGTCTAGTTTGAGTCGACTAAATTTAAGACTAATTGAGTGGACTTTGCATTGATAATATTGATTCTAATCATGTTTAATGTTGTTCCTCTGCTTCATGTTTCTGCTCCACATGAACAAAGCTCAGAGCTGATCCTTTACACATGATCTGAGGCTCTTTCAGACGCTCAATACAAGTTTGGATGATTTTAGTCTCTCCTTTTCATTTTTATTTAGTCTGATTTTAGTCGACTCAAATATCTGGACATTTTAGTCACAGTTTTAGTCTCATGAGAAACTTTTCATTTAGTTTTAGTCCAATTTTAGTCACAAAAATATCACTTTGACTAAAATTAAATATTTTAGTCGATGAAATTCACACTGCAACTGAGATTTTTCTCAAATTGAAATAGTTTCCAAAAATGTGTCCAAGTAAATCTTCTACATTCTTTCTCTCTAGCTGATGCTGAATCAGAAATAAAACCAGGGGAGTGTCAGCCCAACACTGACTGGTTCAGTATCGGATATTTCAACCCGATATCTGATGTTTTTTTCTTGTATTGACTCTGATACTTATACCAGTGTTAGATCAGTGCATCTCCATCATTTTTAGATGGTAACTTTACATTTTTTTGCAGTTGCACCAGACGTTAGCAACTCATTTCACATTAAACTGTCTTTCATGTGGACTCTTGCGTTAGCTTTAGCATTTGCTAGCATGGGCGTACACTGACTTTTAAACAAACTAAACATTTTTCTGATATTTACATCGGTTGTACCACCGGACAGTTTATTTTTTCTCAGTTCTTGAAACACATTTTCAAACTTTTCACATAAAGACTCTTGTTCCCCTGGAAGATGTCATTTCCTGTTTGCTGTTTCTTTATTTCAAAGTAAAAGCCCGGTTCTTACGGTTGTGCCGCCCTGACATTTTAACATTACAAAGTGTCGGACAAAAGTGTTTAATTTTCTCAAAAACTTTAAAACTATGAATATTCACAAATGAGGCTTATTTGAAAGATATTTAATCAACATTTATGCCCTGATGTTTTTGTTTAATTTGCGGAGAAGAAGCTTTATCACAGAAGCTTCATTAGTCGCATCGTTTGAGGTGTGAAAACATTCAAAACTATGGATTTATTTATTGACCTTTATTTAACCTCTTAACCCCCACCTGAACCAAGCACATTTTCTCCAGTTTGGCTTTACCCCAATCCAAAAGCTTCTTGGGGAAAAAGCACCAAAACAGCCACAAAAAATGAGAAGAAAAGAAGGATGTAAACGCAACAAAAAAGTATGGAAGCCTGTTTCCGCCATGTTAAAAAAATAAAAGCCCAACAGGAAGTCGTAATTTCGAGATTTAAACTCGAAATTTCGAGATTTAAACTCGTAATTTCGAGATTTAAAAGTCCGAAGTTCATCGAAGTTCATGATGCTACGATCGTAACATTAGCTTTGGGAATGCCCTGCATCATCAAGGCCTAAACACATTCCTATCGTGGATACAGACATTTTTAATAACTTTTCTTGTCACTGCTTTTAATCCTGGGTGTTGAGGTAAAATAAACACTTCTGTGTCTTTGTAAAAGTCTCAGAGTTGCTGTAGCTCCGGTTCACAACACGATGAAGCTAATCCTCCATGACTGTTTACATCTGCACCCGTGGTTCCGCTGTCCCGCCGAACCCACGTCTATGATCACGGAGCTGAAAAACTCGTAATTCCGAGTTTAAATCTCGAAATTCCGAGTTTTAAATCTCGAAATTCCGAGTTTTAAATCTCGAAATTACGAGATTTAAACTCGTAATTTCGAGATTTAAACTCGTAGTATGAGTTTAAATCTCGAAATTTCGACTTCCTGTTGGGCTTTTATTTTTTTAACATGGCGGAAACGGGCTTCCATGAAAAAGGGACAAAAACTCAACAAAAAAATGACAAAAACTCAACAAAAAAATGACAAAAACTCAACAAAAAAATGACAAAAACTCAACAAAAAAATGACAAAAACTCAACAAAAAAATGACAAAAAAATAAAACATAAAAAGGTGACACAACACAGCAACAACGCAAGGAAAAAGATCAGTTTTGTGGGTCTTAGCTTTCAAATGAGGTGCTACACAGGCCTATATAATGACCAAAGAGGACAGCATGTGGTTCAGGCGGGGGGTCAGAGGTTCTTAACCAGGACAGTCCCACTGAGATTAAGAATCTCTTTTTCAGGGGAGTCCTGGCCCCAGAGGGGAATCTATTGTACATGTTTTAGTGGTAGGGGAAACCGGAGAACCCGGAGGAAACCTACACACGGGGAGAACATGTAAACTCCACAGAAAGGCCCGTCCAGGTGGGAATGGAACCCGGGACCTTTAGCTGTGAGGCGTGAGCGCGAACCGTACTGCAGTGTGATGAAAATGTGTTTGAACTCCTCATGAAGTGATCCATGCAGTGAAAAGATCAAACACAACACTCGCACACACGTGTAGAGGATGGTCATGTTAGTGACACTGACTGTGTTAAAGGCTTATTATCATCACATTAACCTGAGAAACCACTCTTTAATCTAATGTAAGTCATGTGGTTTTATCTGCAGTAGTGTCAGCCAGGGCTGGACTGGCCATGTGTCACCTCACCCTCACCCCCGGGCGAAACCCAGCTTTACCCAAATCTAAAAGCTTGAGAGAAAAGCATCCAAAAACAAAAATGTGCCGGAAAAGCAACAAAAAAGTGACAAAAAAAGTGAGAAAAACACAACAAAATGTGACGAAAACGTGACGACAAAGCGATGAAAAAAGTAATGAAAAAGCAACAATAACATGAAAAAAAATGCAGCAACAACGTGACAAAAAGTTACCGTCACTTTTCTAGATTTTATCTTTCGAATGAGGCGTTACAGTGTTGCTCTCCAGTCAAGAAGCTTTAGATTTGGGCAAAGCCGAACTGGAGAAAATGCTCTGGGTTAAGGCGGGGGGTCAGTGGTTTTAACGTGTGTATTTGTGGAAGTGTCACATTTACGCTGATTTGGCCCAGACTGACCAGAGTCCAGGGCTGGTTCAGTCCCAGTCCGGCCCTGACTATAGAGTGTCCCACTTTAGGACCACTCACCAGGACCTGGTTTGGAAGGTTTTCTCTGCTGAGCCTCTCACCAGAAAACCTACAAAACCATTGATCCTGGAGCGCTGTAGAGAGCGCTGTAGAGAGCGCCGTAGAGAGCGCTGTAGAGAGCGCTGTAGAGAGCGCTGTAGAGAGCGCTGTAGAGAGCGCTGTAGAGAGCGCTGTAGAGAGCGCTGTAGAGAGCGCTGTAGAGAGCGCTGTAGAGAGCGCTGTAGAGAGCGCCGTAGAGAGCGCCGTAGAGAGCGCCGTAGAGAGCGCTGTAGAGAGCGCTGTAGAGAGCGCTGTAGAGAGCGCTGTAGAGCCACTCACAGCTGCTGGGTCACTACAAGGTCAAACACACACAAATATCAACTTTAAGTTTCATAATGCAGCTTTAATGCAGAGGGGAGAGGGACGGGGCCAGGGAAATGGAGAGAGAATTCAGAGGGGAGGCCAGGCTGGCAAAGATCAATTACAAGAACAGGGTGGAGCAAAAGCTAACATGTGGGAATGTGAGAGAGGCGTGGCAGGGTCTTAATATCATCACGGACAGAGCCTCAAAACCTGCAGGATCGAACTGTCCGGATCCTGCCTCCTTCACAGAGGAACTGAACACCTTCTTCACTCGTTACAACAGCCGCAGCACACCTTGCACCTGGCCCCCTTCAACCTCAAGCCCTGCCCCCCCTGCCATCGCTATCACTGTCAGCGAGCAGACGGTGACTTCCATCCTGGGCAAAATCAACCCCAATAAGGCTCCGGCCCTGATGGAATAAGAGGAAGGGTTCTTAAGGAGGTTCTGCTCATTTGAGTGGTGTCTTTACCACAACAGCAGCTGCGTCCCCAGCCTGTGGAAGGAATCTGTCTCTGATCCCAATCTCCAAGAAGGCACACGTCAAGGATCCTCGGGACTACAGACCGGGGGCCCAAACATCAGTCCTGTGCAAATGCATGGAGAGAGTTGTGGGACAACAACTAAAAAACCTGCCACAGGACAAGCTGGATCCCCTCCAGTTTGCCTACAAGGCAAAACGGGGGTTGAGGATGCAAGCCTCACACTTTGAACACAGTTACCCGGCAACAGGACTCGGCTAAACCAGCACCAGGATTTTATTGATGGACTTTTCCTCTGCTTTTAACACGGTACAAATGGACACACTGCTGCACTGCCTCACACACCTTCAGGTTCACCTCACATTGATTTTATGGATTAGTTTTTATTGGACAGACCACAACATGTGTTTTTAATGGCTTTAAATCAAGCACACTGGTTTTAAAAACAGGACTTCCGCAGGGCTGTGTCCTGTCTCCCATCCTGTTCTCCATCTACACCAGTGGCATCATCTGTAGCAGGAGTGGGATGACACTGCTGAAGTATGCGGATGACATGGCCCTGGTCACGCATGTGGTGGATGCTGAAGCTCTGTCCCAGTATCAGCAGGAGGTGAGCACCTTAGTCCAGGTGTTCGCTCACTGGAGCTGAACATCTCAAAGACTAAGGAGCTAAAGGAAAGCTTCCACCTGCCCTCAACCAACCACTCTGCTCACAAGGTCAGCCGGTGGATCAGGTCCTTCAAATACCTGGGAACTGAAATAGATGAAATAGATGTTGGCCTGTCTTTTAAACATCACGCAGACTCTGTGTTCAAAAAAGCACAGCAGCGCCTCCACCTGCTCAGAAAACTCAGGTCATTTATGTAAAAAAAGACATTCTAACACTGGTTTATAAATCACTCATAGAATCCATAACGACCTCCAGCATCACATCATGGTTCAACTTTCTGACAGTTAAATCCAAATCCAAACTCTCCTGCATCATCCCTCAGGCCTCAGGGATCACCCCAGATCACTGAAGACCCCTCCCATCCACAGCCCCCCAGATCACTGAAGACCCCTCCCATCCACAGGCCCCCAGATCACTGAAGACCCCTCCCATCCACAGCCCCCCAGATCACTGAAGACCCCTCCCATCCACAGCCCCCCAGATCACTGAAGACCCCTCCCATCCACAGCCCCCCCCCAGATCACTGAAGACCCCTCCCATCCACAGGCCCCCCAGATCACTGAAGACCCCTCCCATCCACAGCCCCCCAGATCACTGAAGACCCCTCCCATCCACAGGCCCCCCAGATCACTGAAGACCCCTCCCATCCACAGCCCCCCCCCCAGATCACTGAAGACCCCTCCCATCCACAGCCCCCCCCCCAGATCACTGAAGACCCCTCCCATCCACAGCCCCCCCCCAGATCACTGAAGACCCCTCCCATCCACAGCCCCCCAGATCACTGAAGACCCCTCCCATCCACAGACCCCCCCAGATCACTGAAGACCCCTCCCATCCACAGCTGCTTCACGTTGCTCCATCAGGCAGGCGTTCTAAAGTCCCCCTGGCCACAAAGACGTCTATAAAAATCTTATCTAAAACTCCTCATTTTGAAAACAGAATGAACTTCTTCCCCCTGCCTTACTTAAGTGCATTTCAGCTTTACCCAAAGCTCAAAGCTCAAAGCCTGTGGGCCAGTGTGACGCCTGATTAAACGCTAAGACCCACAAAACAGATTTTTGCCATTTCTTATGTTTTCATCACTATTTTGCCACATTTTCTTTCCTTTTTTTGTCACTTTGCTGTTTTTTGTGGCGTTTCTTTTTTTAGTCCAGTTTCGTCACTTTTTCATTGTTTTCACTTTTCGCTCTTTTGTTGCATTTTCATCATTAACCTCTTAACTCCCACCTGAACGGATCCCATTTCTCCAGTTTGGCTTTACCCCAATCAAAAAGCTTCTTGGGACAAAAGCACCAAAACAGCCACAAAAAATGAGAAGGAAACAAGGATGTAACGCAACACAAAAGTGACAAAAAATCAACAAAAAAATGACAAAAAAATCAACAAAAAAATGACAAAAATTCAACAAAAAAATGACAGAAATTTAACAAAAAAATGACAAAAAATCAACAAAAAAATGAGAAAAATTCAATAAAAAAGTAACAAAAATTCAACAAAAAAATGACAAAAATTCAACAAAAAAATGACAAAAAATCAACAAAAAAATGACAAAAATTCAACAAAAAAATGACAAAAATTCAACAAAAAAATGACAAAAATTCAACAAAAAAATGACAAAAAATCAACAAAAAATGACAAAAATTCAACAAAAAAATGACAAAAAATCAACAAAAAAATGACAAAAAATCAACAAAAAAATGACAAAAAATCAACAAAAAAATGACAAAAAATCAACAAAAAAATGACAAAAAATAATAAATAAATAAATAAACATACAAGAGTCGCTCTTTTGGACACTTTTTCCAATGAGCGTTTAGATTTGGGTAAAGCCAAACCCCCCGGGTTCAGGCGGGGGTTTGGAGGTTGTTCTTCATGTTGGTTCCTCCTCAGCAGCTCCTCTGATCTTCCCGCAGACTCGCGTCACCGTTTTTCTCCCGCGGTCCGTGAACGCGTCCTCCGTTATGACTCATCCTGAAGCGTCCGCGCGCCCCTGAACGCCGCACGCACGGAGCGCACCTCCAGCAGCTGCACTCTCCTCCTCCTCCTGCTCCTGCTCTCCCGGACTCCGCGGCGTCTCTCTGGGCTCCTGCGCCTCCTCCTCCAGCTGCGCCTCCTCCTCCAGCTGCGCCTCCTCCTCCTCCGCCCTCACGCGCGCATCACAGCTGCTGCTCCTCTTCCTCCTCCCTGCGCCTCCGGAACGCGCCGCTCCACACTCGGGCCTCGGAGTCTCATCAACACCGTCGCGTTTTCCTCCTGGTTTCGCTGCTATTTCGGGACAGCTCGAGCTCAGCGGGAGTCCGGGCGCAGCGCAGCGGGGACGCACAGCTCCACATCCGGCCAGAGAAGGTGAGGACGCGCGTCAGTCACTCCGCCGCTCCGGCCTGTGCCTCACAGAGGAGAGACACCTCTGAGGCGTCAGGTCCCGCCGCCTCCGCCCCCGTCCCCTCCCGGTAAACACCCCCCACCGCGCGCGGCACACGGACAGCCGCCGCCTCTGCCGCGCGGAGCAGGTGCCCGCCGCTCGCGTTTCGCGCTCATGTCGCGCTGCGGACGCGGTGTGGCGGGTGCGCGGTGTTGACAGCAGGTGCCGCCGTGGCCTCGCGCGCGGGCCCGGTCATAACAGCTGGCGGCGCGCGCCCTGGCCCTGCACGCGCCGCCGCTTCCACGTACAGAAAGGGCGTCGTTTGGGTGAAAGTGGAGGATTGTGGGAAACATGAGCCGCTGTTCGTTCAGTTTAACGCGAGGCTCGAGCTGCTGCGTTCACGTGACGTCACGACACCGTCTTCTAGTGGTAACCATGGGAACAGTTGTTGTTGGGCTGGTTTGGGTTAATATTTGTGTCTGTCCACGTGACGCTGTTACAGAGTTCACTGAAGGTCTCTTTCTGAAGCCACGCCCCCTGTGAGGTCAGTGTGATCCTCATTTGAAAGCCAAGGCCTTCTAGTGTCTAAAAGCATGTGTAAGGTCTGTGTGGGTGACAGGTTAAAGTGCACGTCTGTCAGTCACATGTTTCAGTAAAACATGGATCCGCTGATGTTTGTTCACAAAATGAAGAATAACCAGAGTTTACATTTACCAAAACTTCAATCTGCAAATCACCTGAACTCTGACCCACAGTTTAGGACACGTGTGTTTAACGGTGGTTTCCTGTCCTGACTTTGTGAGGGTTCAGATCAGGCTCAGACGGTTTTCTCTGGGGCCACATGATGCTCCTGGCTGTGCTGGGGGGGCCTGGGGGGGCCTGGGGGGGCCGGGCCGGTGATCAAGTCTTCACACTTTGTTTTCATTTGAGAAACCAGGTTTTCATTTATCTTTATTTTTGACTTATCCCATGGTCTGGGTGATACTGGATTCTGATTGGCTGGTGCATTATTTTGGTGTAACCGCACACGTAGTCCGGTAGTTAAATCACTGGGATGTCACTCCGCTGTGGCATCGCCATAGCAACGCCTGACACAGCTGAGTCAGATAAAGGCGTAATTAGTGACTGACAGGAACGTATGAGATGGATTTAGTGTTTGCTAAATGTTTGTAGAGGAGAGTGAGCAGCTAGGTTAGCTACTGTTAATAACATATGAGCTTTACATTTCTATTGAAAACGGTTAAGGCTATTCATCATTTTAAGACGTACATAAAATGATCCTGCATTGAAGCATCTTTGTCTGGATTAGTAAAGTCAAACATAAAAGTTTGAGTTGGGGGGGCCCAGGTGTGAGCGACTCCACCGCAGCTGTTTCCATAAACAGTTGAGCTGGTTGAGCTAGCTAGCTTTAGCTTCAGGTTAAACCTTGTAAAAGGTAAATAAGTGGTGCCCACGAGTGGCGCATATCGGTGTTTCCTTCCAGGGAAAAGTGTTTCCGGGTTAGTCCTGTTGTGTTGTGATTCTGTGCTGATGTTGTGTCGTTGAGCCTGACTGAGATCCTCGTAATAGCTGCGGAGAATGACTCGCTCTGAGACCAGCCTTCAGTGACCGGCTAATAACCCACACAAAATAGTCCCGTAGTCTGGCAGATTTAGTGACTTTAGTCAATGAAAAACACATTTATTATAAATGTTACGTTTGTGGGACCCTGGTATAAGCGGATTAAACAACGAGGAGCCGCGTTAGACGTTATAATGCAGGAGGAACAACACTGAGTCGGCCGTTAGAACCGGCTAATGCGGCTCCGAGGTGTTTAGTCCTTACTTAGAACATCATTGTGTCATAACTGCTCTCACTTGTATTGCACTTTACAAGCCTGAGTCACAAGCTTCTCAAAGTGTGGTCATTCTTCATCCCCTCCACACTCTGTGGCTTCATTTACCTCACGGCCATAATGTGTTGTTTATGTCCTGACCTCTGCTGGACACGGGTGGAATTATTTTTTATTTATTTAAGTTGCCCCTAGTGGCTGGGAGAAAACTCATAACTCCGTACAGGAATGGGTTAGAGACTTACTTATATCATCATTAAATCATCTGGGCCGGGTTTGGCCCGCGGGCCGGGTTTTGAGTGTGAGAACCCCTGGTTTAGCTGGAGTTTGGGTTGAGCTGATATGAACTCTCATTATTTCCTCATAAAGGCTCCAAAAGAGAAGACGATCTTCAGAAACATGAGGTGGTGTTGTTCAGGAGAATAAACACAACCTTTACAGCAGGGGTCGGCAACGTCAGGCCCGGGGGCCAAACCCGGCCCTCCAGCACAGAACCTCTGGCCCTGGAGATGATTTTGAGAAACATTATTACACAAATCAGAGAGAACTTTAACATTATTAGAGTTAAATGGGAGAAAAAAAAGGTAGAAATACTGTCAGTGCACCCGATTAGCTCATATATATGTACAACACTGGCATTAGAAGGAAGTGCACTGGGAAAAGAGTCATCGTTTTAAGGAAGAAATGACATAAATCTACTTGAATTAACAGATTACATCTAAGGTTTGATTAGATTTGGTCTGGTCTTAGATTAGATAAAACCTCAGTAGTCGTTATTCTCTTAATTGAGATAATTGTGTGTAATTTCAAGGGAAAAACAATGATTTGTCTGATTTCAAGTGGGTTTTATTCTTGTTCCGTTGGCGCTGTAGCGTTTGTATCTTGGATTAGTTCAAACCGACTCAAATTCAACATAAAATAACTTTAATTCAAGCCATTTTAAGTCATTTATCTCATTTAAGATGGTCATGTTTCCAGTGTTGTGCTTCACTTTGGGCAAATAATCATAATAATCAGTGGCTTCGGCCCTCGGTCTGTTTACAATAAAGAAAATCGTCCTCCCTGAGAGAACCTGCCTACTCCTGGTCTATAGGTCAATATTTTCCCTCTGAAACTGCATGGAAACACTGTGTCTGTAAAAATGAATGTTATTGGGTTGTTTTGATCATAATTTCAGTCTTCAAAGCAAAATCTACGGCTTGTTCAATACAAACAGGTGGAAAATGCAATATTTTATACGATACATGACACATGACAGTTTTATTTGGGTCGCAGCTTGTTCTCAAGGCGGGTCCCGGAGCCGGCCCACTTTAGAACCACTGATGTAAAACATTGGCATTTGCAGGAAGTGGTTCTTCACTTTAGGCGACACTGGTGAGGATCGGCCCTCGGTGTTTTGGCCATGATGAAAATCCGCCTCCGTGACGCAAACTTGCCGACCCCCGTTTTACAGAAACGAACCCGGACTCGAAAGCCTCACAGAGAAACACCTTTAAAGGAACGAGCTCCTAAACTGTGGAGTTCAGTTTAAAGGCACATTATGCAGCTTTATTATGTGTCTGACCTGGGAGTGTCTGTACGAGGTCAGCGGCGCCTGTACTGGAGATCAGCTCCAGAGCTTCCTCATGATCCTGTACTGAGGATCAGCTCCAGAGCGTCCTCATGATCCTGTACTGGAGATCAGCTCCAGAGCGTCCTCATGATCCTGTACTGAGGATCAGCTCCAGAGCCTCATGACCCTGTACTGGAGATCAGCTCCAGAGTGTCCTCATGACCCTGTACTGGAGATCAGCTCCAGAGCGTCCTCATGATCCTGTACTGAGGATCAGCTCCAGAGCTTCCTCATGATCCTGTACTGAGGATCAGCTCCAGAGCGTCCTCATGATCCTGTACTGAGGATCAGCTCCAGAGCGTCCTCATGATCCTGTACTGGAGATCAGCTCCAGAGTGTCCTCATGACCCTGTACTGGAGATCAGCTCCAGAGTGTCCTCATGACCCTGTACTGGAGATCAGCTCCAGAGCGTCCTCATGATCCTGTACTGAGGATCAGCTCCAGAGCGTCCTCATGATCCTGTACTGAGGATCAGCTCCAGAGCTTCCTCATGATCCTGTACTGAGGATCAGCTCCAGAGTGTCCTCATGATCCTGTACTGAGGATCAGCTCCAGAGCTTCCTCATGATCCTGTACTGAGGATCAGCTCCAGAGCGTCCTCATGATCCTGTACTGGAGATCAGCTCCAGAGTGTCCTCATGATCCTGTACTGAGGATCAGCTCCAGAGTGTCCTCATGACCCTGTACTGAGGATCAGCTCCAGAGTGTCCTCATGATCCTGTACTGGAGATCAGCTCCAGAGCGTCCTCATGATCCTGTACTGAGGATCAGCTCCAGAGCGTCCTCATGATCCTGTACTGGAGATCAGCTCCAGAGTGTCCTCATGATCCTGTACTGGAGATCAGCTCCAGAGCGTCCTCATGATCCTGTACTGAGGATCAGCTCCAGAGTGTCCTCATGATCCTGTACTGGAGATCAGCTCCAGAGTGTCCTCATGATCCTGTACTGGAGATCAGCTCCAGAGTGTCCTCATGATCCTGTACTGAGGATCAGCTCCAGAGCGTCCTCATGATCCTGTACTGAGGATCAGCTCCAGAGCGTCCTCATGATCCTGTACTGGAGATCAGCTCCAGAGTGTCCTCATGATCCTGTACTGGAGATCAGCTCCAGAGCGTCCTCATGATCCTGTACTGAGGATCAGCTCCAGAGCGTCCTCATGATCCTGTACTGGAGATCAGCTCCAGAGTGTCCTCATGATCCTGTACTGGAGATCAGCTCCAGAGCGTCCTCATGATCCTGTACTGGAGATCAGCTCCAGAGCGTCCTCATGACCCTGTACTGAGGATCAGCTCCAGAGCGTCCTCATGATCCTGTACTGGAGATCAGCTCCAGAGCGTCCTCATGATCCTGTACTGGAGATCAGCTCCAGAGTGTCCTCATGATCCTGTACTGAGGATCAGCTCCAGAGTGTCCTCATGATCCTGTACTGAGGATCAGCTCCAGAGTGTCCTCATGATCCTGTACTGAGGATCAGCTCCAGAGCGTCCTCATGATCCTGTACTGGAGATCAGCTCCAGAGCGTCCTCATGATCCTGTACTGGAGATCAGCTCCAGAGTGTCCTCATGATCCTGTACTGGAGATCAGCTCCAGAGCGTCCTCATGATCCTGTACTGAGGATCAGCTCCAGAGTGTCCTCATGATCCTGTACTGGAGATCAGCTCCAGAGCGTCCTCATGATCCTGTACTGGAGATCAGCTCCAGAGTGTCCTCATGATCCTGTACTGAGGATCAGCTCCAGAGTGTCCTCATGATCCTGTACTGGAGATCAGCTCCAGAGCGTCCTCATGATCCTGTACTGGAGATCAGCTCCAGAGTGTCCTCATGATCCTGTACTGGAGATCAGCTCCAGAGTGTCCTCATGATCCTGTACTGGAGATCAGCTCCAGAGCGTCCTCATGATCCTGTACTGGAGATCAGCTCCAGAGTGTCCTCATGATCCTGTACTGAGGATCAGCTCCAGAGTGTCCTCATGATCCTGTACTGGAGATCAGCTCCAGAGCGTCCTCATGATCCTGTACTGGAGATCAGCTCCAGAGCGTCCTCATGATCCTGTACTGAGGATCAGCTCCAGAGCGTCCTCATGATCCTGTACTGAGGATCAGCTCCAGAGTGTCCTCATGATCCTGTACTGGAGATCAGCTCCAGAGCGTCCTCATGATCCTGTACTGGAGATCAGCTCCAGAGCGTCCTCATGATCCTGTACTGAGGATCAGCTCCAGAGCGTCCTCATGATCCTGTACTGGAGATCAGCTCCAGAGCGTCCTCATGATCCTGTACTGGAGATCAGCTCCAGAGTGTCCTCATGATCCTGTACTGGAGATCAGCTCCAGAGCGTCCTCATGATCCTGTACTGGAGATCAGCTCCAGAGTGTCCTCATGATCCTGTACTGAGGATCAGCTCCAGAGCGTCCTCATGATCCTGTACTGGAGATCAGCTCCAGAGCGTCCTCATGATCCTGTACTGAGGATCAGCTCCAGAGCGTCCTCATGATCCTGTACTGGAGATCAGCTCCAGAGTGTCCTCATGACCCTGTACTGAGGATCAGCTCCAGAGTGTCCTCATGATCCTGTACTGGAGATCAGCTCCAGAGCGTCCTCATGATCCTGTACTGAGGATCAGCTCCAGAGTGTCCTCATGATCCTGTACTGGAGATCAGCTCCAGAGCGTCCTCATGATCCTGTACTGGAGATCAGCTCCAGAGCGTCCTCATGACCCTGTACTGAGGATCAGCTCCAGAGCGTCCTCATGATCCTGTACTGGAGATCAGCTCCAGAGCGTCCTCATGATCCTGTACTGAGGATCAGCTCCAGAGCGTCCTCATGATCCTGTACTGGACATCAGCTCCAGAGCGTCCTCATGATCCTGTACTGAGGATCAGCTCCAGAGCGTCCTCATGACCCTGTACTGAGGATCAGCTCCAGAGCGTCCTCATGACCCTGTACTGGAGATCAGCTCCAGAGCGTCCTCATGATCCTGTACTGGAGATCAGCTCCAGAGTGTCCTCATGATCCTGTACTGAGGATCAGCTCCAGAGTGTCCTCATGATCCTGTACTGAGGATCAGCTCCAGAGCGTCCTCATGATCCTGTACTGAGGATCAGCTCCAGAGCGTCCTCATGATCCTGTACTGGAGATCAGCTCCAGAGCGTCCTCATGATCCTGTACTGGAGATCAGCTCCAGAGTGTCCTCATGATCCTGTACTGAGGATCAGCTCCAGAGCGTCCTCATGATCCTGTACTGGAGATCAGCTCCAGAGCGTCCTCATGATCCTGTACTGAGGATCAGCTCCAGAGCGTCCTCATGATCCTGTACTGAGGATCAGCTCCAGAGCGTCCTCATGATCCTGTACTGAGGATCAGCTCCAGAGCGTCCTCATGATCCTGTACTGGAGATCAGCTCCAGAGTGTCCTCATGATCCTGTACTGAGGATCAGCTCCAGAGTGTCCTCATGATCCTGTACTGAGGATCAGCTCCAGAGCGTCCTCATGACCCTGTACTGAGGATCAGCTCCAGAGTGTCCTCATGATCCTGTACTGGAGATCAGCTCCAGAGCGTCCTCATGATCCTGTACTGGAGATCAGCTCCAGAGCGTCCTCATGATCCTGTACTGAGGATCAGCTCCAGAGTGTCCTCATGATCCTGTACTGGACATCAGCTCCAGAGCGTCCTCATGATCCTGTACTGGAGATCAGCTCCAGAGCGTCCTCATGATCCTGTACTGAGGATCAGCTCCAGAGCGTCCTCATGATCCTGTACTGAGGATCAGCTCCAGAGCGTCCTCATGATCCTGTACTGGAGATCAGCTCCAGAGTGTCCTCATGATCCTGTACTGGACATCAGCTCCAGAGCGTCCTCATGATCCTGTACTGAGGATCAGCTCCAGAGTGTCCTCATGATCCTGTACTGGAGATCAGCTCCAGAGCGTCCTCATGATCCTGTACTGGAGATCAGCTCCAGAGCGTCCTCATGATCCTGTACTGAGGATCAGCTCCAGAGTGTCCTCATGATCCTGTACTGGAGATCAGCTCCAGAGTGTCCTCATGATCCTGTACTGAGGATCAGCTCCAGAGCGTCCTCATGATCCTGTACTGGACATCAGCTCCAGAGCGTCCTCATGATCCTGTACTGGAGATCAGCTCCAGAGTGTCCTCATGATCCTGTACTGGACATCAGCTCCAGAGCGTCCTCATGATCCTGTACTGGAGATCAGCTCCAGAGCGTCCTCATGATCCTGTACTGAGGATCAGCTCCAGAGCGTCCTCATGACCCTGTACTGAGGATCAGCTCCAGAGCGTCCTCATGATCCTGTACTGAGGATCAGCTCCAGAGCGTCCTCATGACCCTGTACTGGAGATCAGCTCCAGAGTGTCCTCATGATCCTGTACTGGAGATCAGCTCCAGAGTGTCCTCATGATCCTGTACTGAGGATCAGCTCCAGAGCGTCCTCATGATCCTGTACTGGACATCAGCTCCAGAGCGTCCTCATGATCCTGTACTGGAGATCAGCTCCAGAGCGTCCTCATGATCCTGTACTGAGGATCAGCTCCAGAGCGTCCTCATGACCCTGTACTGAGGATCAGCTCCAGAGCGTCCTCATGACCCTGTACTGGAGATCAGCTCCAGAGCGTCCTCATGATCCTGTACTGGAGATCAGCTCCAGAGCGTCCTCATGATCCTGTACTGAGGATCAGCTCCAGAGCGTCCTCATGATCCTGTACTGGAGATCAGCTCCAGAGCGTCCTCATGATCCTGTACTGGACATCAGCTCCAGAGCGTCCTCATGATCCTGTACTGGAGATCAGCTCCAGAGCGTCCTCATGATCCTGTACTGAGGATCAGCTCCAGAGCGTCCTCATGATCCTGTACTGAGGATCAGCTCCAGAGCGTCCTCATGACCCTGTACTGAGGATCAGCTCCAGAGCGTCCTCATGATCCTGTACTGGAGATCAGCTCCAGAGTGTCCTCATGACCCTGTACTGAGGATCAGCTCCAGAGTGTCCTCATGATCCTGTACTGGAGATCAGCTCCAGAGTGTCCTCATGATCCTGTACTGGAGATCAGCTCCAGAGTGTCCTCATGATCCTGTACTGGAGATCAGCTCCAGAGTGTCCTCATGATCCTGTACTGGAGATCAGCTCCAGAGCGTCCTCATGATCCTGTACTGGAGATCAGCTCCAGAGTGTCCTCATGATCCTGTACTGAGGATCAGCTCCAGAGCGTCCTCATGATCCTGTACTGGAGATCAGCTCCAGAGCGTCCTCATGATCCTGTACTGGAGATCAGCTCCAGAGCGTCCTCATGATCCTGTACTGAGGATCAGCTCCAGAGCGTCCTCATGATCCTGTACTGGAGATCAGCTCCAGAGTGTCCTCATGATCCTGTACTGGAGATCAGCTCCAGAGCGTCCTCATGATCCTGTACTGGAGATCAGCTCCAGAGCGTCCTCATGATCCTGTACTGGAGATCAGCTCCAGAGCGTCCTCATGATCCTGTACTGAGGATCAGCTCCAGAGCGTCCTCATGACCCTGTACTGAGGATCAGCTCCAGAGCGTCCTCATGATCCTGTACTGAGGATCAGCTCCATGTTGTACATTTGCAGAGCGTCCGATATATGGGCAGGTTTCCTCCCGCCTCAGGCCCATAGCTGCTGTGATCACCTGTTTGCTGTGGGCGTTCACACGTGCTCACCTGTGTGACGTGCTAACCTCTTTAGCGTGCTAACTGTTTAGCGTGCTAACTGTTTAGCGTGCTAACTGTTTAGCGTGCTAACTGTTTGGCGTGCTAACTGTTTAGCGTGCTAACCTCTTTAGCGTGCTAACTGTTTAGCGTGCTAACTGTTTGGCGTGCTAACTGTTTAGCGTGCTAACCTCTTTAGCGTGCTAACTGTTTAGCGTGCTAACTGTGTGGCGTGCTAACTGTTTGACGTGCTCACTTGTGTGACGTGCTCACCTGTGTGACGTGCTCACCTGTGTGACGTGCTAACCTGTGTGACGTGCTCACCTGTGTGACGTGCTAACCTGTGTGACGTGCTAACCTGTGTGACGTGCTAACCTGTGTGACGTGCTCACTTGTGTGACGTGCTAACCTGTGTGACGTGCTCACCTGTGTGACGTGCTCACCTGTGTGACGTGCTCACCTGTGTGACGTGCTCACCTGTGTGACGTGCTCACCTGTGTGACGTGCTAACCTGTGTGACGTGCTTACCTGTGTGACGTGCTCACCTGTGTGACGTGCTCACCTGTGTGACGTGCTCACCTGTGTGACGTGCTAACCTGTGTGACGTGCTCACCTGTGTGACGTGCTAACCTGTGTGACGTGCTAACCTGTGTGACGTGCTAACCTGTGTGACGTGCTCACCTGTGTGACGTGCTTACCTGTGTGACGTGCTAACCTGTGTGACGTGCTCGTGCTCACCTGTGTGACGTGCTCACCTGTGTGACGTGCTAACCTGTGTGACGTGCTCACCTGTGTGACGTGCTCACCTGTGTGACGTGCTAACCTGTGTGACGTGCTAACCTGTGTGACGTGCTAACCTGTGTGACGTGCTAACCTGTGTGACGTGCTCACCTGTGTGACGTGCTCACCTGTGTGACGTGCTCACCTGTGTGACGTGCTCACCTGTGTGACGTGCTCACCTGTGTGACGTGCTAACCTGTGTGACGTGCTCACCTGTGTGACGTGCTAACCTGTGTGACGTGCTTACCTGTGTGACGTGCTCACCTGTGTGACGTGCTAACCTGTGTGACGTGCTCACCTGTGTGACGTGCTAACCTGTGTGACGTGCTAACCTGTGTGACGTGCTAACCTGTGTGACGTGCTCACCTGTGTGACGTGCTAACCTGTGTGACGTGCTAACCTGTGTGACGTGCTAACCTGTGTGACGTGCTCACCTGTGTGACGTGCTAACTGTTTAGCGTGCTCACCTGTGTGACGTGCTCGTGCTCACCTGTGTTGCAGATGGCGAAGGCAGACCCGCGCTTCGGGCAGAGGGACGGCTCGGACCAGAACTTCGACTACATGTTTAAGCTGCTGATCATCGGGAACAGCAGCGTGGGGAAGACCTCCTTCCTCTTCAGATACGCAGACGACTCCTTCAGCAGCTCCTTCGTCTCCACCGTCGGCATCGACTTCAAGGTCAAGACGGTTTATCGCAACGACAAGAGGATCAAGCTGCAGATCTGGGTACGACCGGTTTGGTGTCCACGTGTAGCACGACAGTCATCCAAATATGGTCATTTCCTAACCCTAACCCTAAACCTGTGTAGACTGTTTTAGTCAGAGGCGCCCCCTGGTGGTGGAGGTCATGCTATACCAACTTTATTTATAAAGCGCTTTAAGAACAGTTGGCCAAAGTGCCGCACACAGAAACAGATATAAATATTTGCAGTAAAAATATAAGGAAAAGGTACAACAGCAGTGACATAGATCTGTTTTCTCCCTCGTGGGGCCTTCGCTGTCATGTTCCAGGCATTTGGATGCAAGGTGCCACCAGGGGGCGCTCTTCCCTTCTCAGTGTAAATGTGAGTTGACTTTCTTCAGAGTGAGACTTTAGGTCAGACATGAGTGACAGTAACATGAGGCTAAACACAGTGAGCTCTTTGTTTGCAGTAAAAAGGCTGAGGCCTCATTGCTCTTCAGTCACAGACTGAGAAGTGAAGAAGGAAGTCATGGAGCTTCTGCTTTAGACAGAACTTCAGACTCTGCTGCAGGTAAGAGTCATATCATATTCTGAAACTCAAACATGTAGTAAAAACATAATATATGGGAAATTATTATTACAAAAAGAAGAATATCCAAAAAAATGTTGTTTTATTTGCTCTCATTCTAAAAAACAAACAAACCCTAACCAGTTGTATCTGCTGTAAAGTCATGTTTGTCCCAGTTCCTCTGAGTCGTGGTGGGTCCTGGTGGACCATGACAGATGTGGACAGGACTGTGGTAGATCTACTTTTACTTTGGAGAAAATAGTTACTATAGTAACTGTTGAAGAAATGAACCTCACGAGCTTCTTCTGTAACATCTGTCCACATCAGTCCTGCTGCACCACGACTCAGAGGAACTGGGACAGACATGACTCTACAGCAGATACACATGGTTAGGGTTTGTTTGTTTGTTTGTTTTTTAGAATGAGAGTAAATTAAAAAACTATTTTTTTGATTAGATACATGATTTTCAAATATTTTTCTTCTTGTAGTTGTAATAATAATGTTCCATATATTATGTTTTTACTACGTATTTGAGTTTCAGAATATGATCTGACTCTCACATGCAGCAGAGTCTGAAGTTCTGTCTAAAGCAGAAGCTCCATGACTTCCTTCTTCACTTCTCAGTCTGTGCAGAATGACCCGCGAAGGCCACACGGGATAAAGGCCAGAGAAAAGGTGCGTTTTTAGAGAGATTTAGAAACAGGCAGAGACAATTATGAAAAAATGACAAAAATGAGTCTAATACCCAACAAAAAAATGTGATGACGTGAGGAAAAAGATCCTCTTGGTTCAGGCGGGAGTTAAGAGGTTAAGGATCTCGCCACCCTCTTGGACGCCATCTTGAAAATGAGACCTTTCCAGTGGTCAGATTTTGGTAGACCTTTAGTATGTTAATAAGCTCACCTGATGCTACAGAAAACCATTGAAAAACCTTTTGTAGCATTTTTTATGGGGTTAGGTGTTTTTTCTTCATATATGCAGCCGCCTGTTAGTGGAGGACAAACTTAAACGTCTCTGTGTCGTGGTCGACTCCTCCACCTTTATTCTGACACTCACAGTTTAGCACAAATCCACATCACGCTTCTTTCCATCTTAAACATTCACTACTTTTACTGATTTCATGGTTAAAATATCAAACTCCGTCTCCTCGACTCCAGAAACAGGAGCTCTTCTGCCGCCGCCGCCATGTTTGTTTACGATTAACTCTTTAAAGCGAGCGGCTCTTTAAAGCGAGCGGCTCTTTAAAGCGAGCGGCTCTTTAAAGCGAGCGGCTCTTTAAAGCGAGCGGCTCTTTACAGTGAGCGGCTCTTTAAAGCGAGCGGCTCTTTAAAGCGAGCGGCTCTTTAAAGTGAGCGGCTCCTGAATGACCCTGCGTCTCGCCGCGATGCAGTGAACGCTCCGGCGCCGTCTCTGATTGGCTGCCCGCCTCCCGCTGTGCGTCTCCGGGGAAACCAGTGATGAGCAGCTGTTGCCGTGGAAACAGAGGATAAAAAAAGAGCCGGCAGCAGAGGCAGCGCAGGTGCACGAGGACAATAATAATAATAATAATAATAATAATAACCTCTCGTGTTACTGATAAAGATAAATGTAAATAATGTTCAGGTTCACAGATCAGAGACAGAAGGGTTTAGATCTGCTTTAAAAGCTTTCAGATTTGGGTAAAGCTGAACTGGGCAGGGGTTAAAATGTGATGCTGGGATTGGATATCAGAGCCGATACTGGGAAACATATGATATCGAGTATCGGCTACAAATACTTGGCTCTCAACGCCTTAAAACACAACTTTAACTGTATGTCATTTTAAAGGGGAAAAACCAGGGGAATAGTTTTAACCTCGACCAAACGCAAACACATTTTTGATCGCAGCACTAGCAATAGCATGCTAAAGCTAGCGGGTGCTTGCTAATGCTAACGAAGACTAACCAAGGCTGGGTCAGAGACTATGATAGAAATACCTAAAGACGTCTAATAGACCCTTTAATTGTTTGTAAACATTTGGGGCTTAGCTGGAGGCAGGAAGTTAGATTCCCGTCTATTTCCATTGGAGCTGTTGTCATGGTAACGATAAACAAATATTTAACTGTTTTAGGAAATGTCAAATAAAGCTTATTTTATCGTCTCAAATGTCATTGGTCTTGGTCTGGCCCCTTAAGCCACAACAGGACCACGGTTATAGTTGTAGTTTTACACTTAAAGTGGCTAGTTTATGTTTAATCTTATTTCTCTTGATCACTTCCTGTTTCCAGATGATGTCACTGATGATGTCACCAGTTAAAGTTAAAGGGTCTATTAGGAATTAATCTAACATATTTGTAATGATGAGATGACTTCATGTGAGTCGTTTACATTAATGTGACCTGAGGATAATTAGTGTATTAGTGATCCTTGTGTAATGTTCATCCGTTACTTTATCAATAGATGTAACTGATAATTCAACATCATGACGATAAAGCATGACTTTATTCATCTTAAAATGAGGAAAAAGCGTCAATTCAGTTTTTCACTCAGAGAAAGACGCTTTAAGAAACATGTTTTCTCCTGTTCTCCAAGTTCTCCAAATCTAAAAGCTTCTTCAAAACAGCGATCAAAAAGAAAAAAAGAAAATGAGGATGTAAACGCAACAAAAAAGTGCTAAAAAGTGACCCAAAAAAGCGACAAAAATGACAAAAACTCAACAAAAAGGTGACAAAAGAGCAGCATAAAAAAGACAAAAATCCAGCAAAAAAAGACAAAAATCCAGCAAAAAATGACAAAAATCCAGCAAAAAAAGACAAAAATCTAGCAAAAAATGACAAAAAACCAGCAAAAAAATGACAAAAATCCAGCAAAAAAGTAATAAAAAAGTGACAAAAACACATAAGGGAAAGCGATGACAACAGATACAGACGGCGTCTCGTCATAGAAGGGGGCGTGGCCTCGCCAAGGGGGAAAATAGAATCTTTAGAGAAACAACATTTTTCACTCTTTTTACCCATATGGATATTTTCTCACAGCAGATTGTTCATTAGAAGTGAAAAAACGGCAGTTGTGGCTAGCATTAGCTAGCCGTTAGCATTAGCCCGATGCTAACATGTAGCATCAGGTTAGCATTCTCCGTTTTTTTAATGTATTTATGGGCTGTTGAACCACTTTGCTCCTCCCCATGTCTTTGTATCTTTATTTAGTAGAAATTTATATTCATAATTCAACGTTTGTTAAAGTAGTTTTTGAATAATTAGAGAAAATTTACATTTTTTCAAAATTGTTTTCCTCCTTAACTGTTTTCAAAAATGACCATATATGGGCGATTCCAGAGATGCCGTCTGTATCTATAGCAAAGAGGAGAGAATGCATTACCGTGACTGAGCGGCTGCAGATCTTTTCATTCCTCCAGTTTCTCTCTGAGGAGTGGACCTCATGTCAGCGCAGCTTCAGCAAAGCAACAATCATCTTTATGCAC
>NC_136857.1:38795948-38858448 GCF_951799975.1 Gobius niger
CTACTACTACTGCTACTGCTACTGCTACTGCTACTGCTGCTACTGCTACTGCTACTGCTACTGCTACTACTGCTACTACTGCTACTGCTACTACTACTACTACTGCTACTGCTACTACTACTGCTACTGCTACTGCTACTGCTGCTACTGCTGCTGCTACTGCTGCTACTGCTACTACTGCTACTGCTACTACTACTACTACTGCTACTGCTACTACTACTGCTACTGCTACTGCTACTGCTACTGCTATTGCTGCTACTGCTATTGCTGCTACTGCTACTTCTAACTGTGAATGCGTGCCTTCGTACCTCGCCTTGTTGTAACACGTGTGTCTGTGGCTCCGGCGTTGTAGGGTTCGAGTACTACGAGGCGAGCGCTAAGGAGAACATCAACGTGCGGCAGGTGTTCGAGCGGCTGGTGGACATCATCTGCGTGAAGATGTCGGAGCGCGTGGACGTGGAGGCGCCGGCCGCCCCGGGCGCCAAGACCACGCGGCTCACCGACAAACCCGCCCAGCTGCCCCAGAAGTGCTGCTGAGAGGAGCGTCTGCAGCCCCCAGACTAACCCAGACTAACCCAGACTAACCTTAACTAACCCAAACTAACCCACCCTGACCCATCCACTCACCCGTCCACCCGACTGAACCGCGCCCATCCCGCCAAACCACCCCCGCTCCCACAGTCTGCTACGCCCAGGCTTTCATTCACTACTTACACTTTTCAAACAGGCCCCACAGAGTTGAAGGACGGGTCGAATGTAGAGAATTTACTACAAGGTCGTAAACTTTAAACTTAACCTTCAAACATGTCGTCCATGACTGAAACAAAGTCCGTCCCTGTCACTTTGTCCTCAACAGGTTCAGTTTGGAGCTTCACGGTGACTGCAGCTAATGCTAATGCTAATGCTAATAAACAGAGCTTCACCGTTAGCCAATCAGAGGCTGCTTTCTAAAAGCAAAACAGGGAAGACCAAAGTGAAACCCTGGATTAACAACTCTAGTGCAGTGGTTCCCAAAGTGAGGTCCGGGGCTTGTCCACCAAACAAGTACAAAAAATAACATTTCAAAGGGAAATGTGCATTAATCTATTCTAAAATAAACCACATTCGTGTCATTTGAATTGAGTAAATGATGATTATTGGGGGTCTTGGGAGGTTTTCGGATCCATAAAGGCAGGGCTGGACCGGCCATCGGGAGTTTTCCCGATGGGCCGACGTACTTTTGGGCCGGTTGGGCCAGTCAGACCGAGATAAGGCCCGTTATACCTTAACACCGGCCCACAGTTAGTGGGAAAAGCCATTAGAGTATCCATCTTTACATAACTCCTCCACTAGAGGGATGTGACGCCTTTTATACCCTCAGGTGGCTCTGTCTTGAGTCATGGAGAAGTGCATGCTGGGAGTTGTCAGGTGACTCCATCTTGCCCCTCATCGTCAGTGCAGTTTGGAAATCTTCTAGTTTCATCTACAGTTTGATCATTTGGTTGGTTTTGAGAAGTTTGTTTGTGCTGCAGTCGCGAGAGGAACTTCATTAACGGAACGCACATTTTAAAATTGTTAAGTAATTTAACAAAAGTTCCTTCAAGTTATAAATGAAAAGATTAAAGTGTTGAGTCTCTGAGGCGTTAGCTTGAATTCGGCAGAAACAAAATGCAACTATTGTCCTCGATATGTAGCTTATACTGTTTTAGTTCAAGACAAGGGTTTATTGTTTTGCTCATCACCTCGACTATTGCATTGAATATGACTGTTTTTTTTTTAGAGGGCCGGTCTTGACCCGAACGTCCCGGGACAAATTTTTCTGCCAGTCCAGCCCTGCATAAAGGGCCGCAATGTCACGGACTTTGGGAACAGCTGCTCTAGTGGATTTATCAGTCACTACATTTCCAAAAACAAAATAAATGTTATGTTGCACTGGTTCATATAAACACAGAAAACTGTTGAAAAGACGCAGACTTTGGGAGCTTTCCATCGTGTTGATATTTACCCAAAGCCACGCCCTCGCCCCTATCCTCATGCCCCGCCCCTATCCTCATGCCCCGCCCCTATCCTGATGCCCCCCCCCGGTCCCATGTGCCCGTGCTGTGTGGCGAGGACTGTGTGCGTTCTCACAAACCCATTTCCGGACCCGCCGTCCGTTTTGTGGCGTCCGAGACGTCGTTAACGAAGCGTCGCCTTCAAAAAAAACTTCAGCCACAAAAAGCACAATTTCTGAAACTCATTCGTCGAAAACACCGTCCTGAAGCGCGACGTCGCGGCCGCTTTGGCGTCGGGCGGTTTTCCTTTCGTTTACGCGAGCGTTCGATCACTGCCATCCGCCACATCCACGATCGAGAATAAAAAAGAGTTTATTATAAAAACCTACTATTTATTAAGGAAACAATACTCTCCAGATGTAAAGTAGTTCATGGGTGTAGCGTGTGTGAACTCTTATTTCCTCAGTGTGTTGTAACGACTTAGTGCCATCAACAGTTTCCTCAAAGGGACGTTGCCAAAGGACAGAGAGAGAAGTTCAAACCGCGACTTTTCTGTGAAAACACTATTTATTTATCATTATTTATGATTTGTTTGGTATTTATTGGTACGACTTCCTTCACAGCAGTGTTGGCTCCTTAAACTGGAACAGCAGTATAAATACGGGACGATCAACAATATTATCATTAAAACTTTTGCAATGGCATCTTAGTCATCGTCTTAGCCTTGGTTAGCATTAGCTTCGGTTAGCGTTAGCCTTGGTTAGCGTTATTAATCAATCAATCTATATATATAGAGCCGCTAGCCATGGTTAGCCTCAGTTAGCGTTGGCCTTGGTCAGCGTTAGCCGTGGTTAGCATTAGCCTCGGTTAGCGTTAGCCGTGGTTAGCGTTATCAATCAATCTTTATTTCTAGAGTGCTTTTCATACACAGGTGCATCGCAAAGTGCTTGACAATAAGACAATGAAAACATTCTCGCCCATCAAACCCTCCCAATATATACAGTTATCACAATACACAGCCTTGGTTAGCATTAGTCTCGGTTAGCGTTAGCCGTGGTTAGCATTATCCTCAGCTAGCGTTAACCTTGGTTAGCATTAGCCTCGGTTAGCGTTAGCCGTGGTTAGCCTCAGTTAGCATTAGCCTTGGTCAGCGTTAGCCGTGGTTAGCATTAGCTTCGGTTAGCGTTAGCCTTGGTTTGCATTAGCCTTAGTTAGCATTAGTCGTGGTTAGCATTAGCCTCGGCTAGCATTAGCCTTGGTTAGTGTTAGCCTTGGTTAGCGTTAGCATCGGTTAGCGTTAGCCTCGGTTAGCAGCATTCTCAGCATCACAGAGAACAGGTTTTTGGGCAGATGGATTACATTTTAGGAGCACAAGTGTCTGTCACAGTCAGACGTTATTTTTCTCATGTAGCACCAGCGCTAACGTTGTTGTTCCTGTTAGCATAAAGCATTTACCACAAAAGGACGATGCTATCAGTACAACCCTAAAGGATATTGACTGAAATCAAGGACAAACTGAGCTGTGAAGGAAAGCGTGACCACTTTATTTATTTATCGTATGTTACGTAAAAGTAATAATAATAATAATAATAATAATAATAATAAAAATAATAATAATAATAGAAGTTATCGTTGTAATTCTGTCATAAACATTTCCCAGATCAAATGAAATGTTCTTTTAATTGAGAAGAGAGACTTTTCTATTACTTTATGGTTACGTAAAAGTCGTTTATGTTTACATTTCGTGTTTTGGTTCTGAAGCCCGCCCACTGCCAACCGTCCAATTAGAGACACCCGCCTTTACTTTGGCGGTGCCATGTTCCGGGCTGAAAACGCTGCCGCCGTTTGGACGCACAGGGTAAAAAAACAAACAAAGGAGAGATGGACCAAGCCTTAGATCAAACGCACAACGTGTCCCACTAACGAAACCTGTTTTTAACTTCCCGCCGCAGAGTCCGAGCCCGAGCCGAGTCCGAGCAGAGTCCGAGCCCGAGCACGAGTCCGGGTCAGACCAGGGCTGCAGTCTGAAGGGCCCTGTCATGTTAAAGTAAAGCCACACGGCGGAACATTCCAGGTCAGGGCTGTCCGGCAGATCCCCCACACAAACCGAGTAGATCCTACATCCTGGCACTGGACTCATCTTGCAGGTGTTTTGAAAGCCAAAAGTGAACTGCCGCGCCCTAAAGGAGGTCCAGCGCTCCAGACCACTCTGCACCTTAGATCTGCAGCGGTTTGTTTGTGAGAAAGATTAGCAACTTAATGTTGAGCTAAATGTTTTGCAAAATAAAACTAGCTTTACTGCAACAGCTAATGATAATATTTTAGAAAAAATGTAAAGGGTAGCACATCAGCAGCACATTAGCCTTAGTTAGCGTTAGTCATGGTTAGTATTAGCCTTGGTTAGCATTAGCCTCGGTTAGCACTAGCCTTGGTTAGCGTTAACTTTGGTTAGCGTTAACTTTGGTTAGCGTTAGCCTTGGTTATCATTAGCCTTAGTTAGCGTTAGCCTCAGTTAGCGCTAGCCTCGGTTAGCATTAGCCTTGGTCAGCATTAGCCTCAGTTAGCATTAGCCTCAGTTTGCGTTAGTCGTGGTTAGCATTAGCCTTGGTCAGCATTAGCCTCGGTTAGCATTAGCCTTGGTTAGCATTAGCCTCAGTTTGCGTTAGTCGTGGTTAGTATTAGCCTTGGTCAGTATTAGCCTCGGTTAGCATTAGCCTTGGTTAGCATTAGCCTCAGTTAGCGTTAGCCTCGGTTAGCGTTAGCCTCGGTTAGAATTAGCCTCGGTTAGCATTAGCCTCAGTTAGCGTTAGACTCGGTTAGCATTAGCCTCGGTTAGCATTAGCCTCAGTTAGTGTTAGCCTCAGTTAGCGTTAGCCTCGGTTAGCGTTAGACTCGGTTAGCGTTAGCCTCGGTTAGTGTTAGCCTCAGCTAGCATTAGCCTCAGTTAGCGTTAGTCGTGGTTAGTGTTAGCCTTGGTCAGCGTTAGCCTCGGTTAGCATTAGCCTCAGCTAGCATTAGTCGTGGCTAGCATTAGCCTCGATTAGCATTAGCTTTGGTTAGCATTAGCTTCAGTTAGCGTTAGTCTCGGTTAGCGTTAGCCTCGGTTAGAATTAGCCTCGGTTTGCGTTAGCCTCAGTTAGCGTTAGCCTCGGTTAGCGTTAGACTCGGTTAGCATTAGCCTCGGTTAGCATTAGCCTCGGTTAGTGTTCGCCTCAGTTAGCGTTAGCCTCGGTTAGCGCTAGCCTCGGTTAGCGACAGACCTCTGTGTTTGCTGGATGATTAGCCAAATCGTCTGAAAATATCTCCGTTTTGTGTGACCCTGCTCCGTGTGGACAAGGCCTGGCTCTGAGAAAGGTTCCGTAGTGTGGCTTTAAGCGTTATGTACTGACTCTATAAACTCCAGGCTCCGCCCCCCGGGCCTCGGTGCCGCCCCGTCCTTTGGTTCCGTGGAGTGCGAGTGTTGCGTGCCGTCAGGTCGTCGTGTCGTGTGCAGTGACGTTTGTGAAGATTCCGGGCGACGCAGAGTGGGGGCTTTTCGCGCCCGTTTCCCAGTTTTCCGTAAACTCCGAAACGGCGTCGGAAAGACCAGAAGAAGCCGTGGATGTCGTGCGTTTTTTTTGCGATAAATATTTGCGGATATATTCTAGCTAAACGTGTGTCTGACGCCGTTCATGGACATTCCTTTCTCAGTGACTTGTAAAGATAGAAGTTAGAAGTGTGTTTATTTTTCTGCCGTGGTAAAAAGCAGAACATGATGATTCATGTAGAGTTTCTGTAAATCGTCGTCTCTCGAGGAATCGGGGCAAAAGCACAAAGTGACTGTACAAATATTGTGAATGTTTGTATATTATAGATGCATTTTAGTAATAAATAAAGCTCTTTACTCAGTAACATGGCTCGTCTCTTCCTCTTCTTCTTCTTCTGCTGGTGAAAAGAGAGAAGTTCAAACCGCGACTTATCTGTGAAAACACTATTTATTTATCATTTGTTTGGTATTTATTGGTACGACTTCCTTCACAGCAGTGTTGGCTCCTTAAACTGGAACAGCAGGATAAATATTATCATTACTTTTGCAATGGCATCTTAGTCATCGTTTTAGCCTTGGTTAGCATTAGCGTCGGTTAGCGTTAGCCTTGGGTGGGGTTATTAATCAATCAATCTTTATTTATAGAGCGCTTTTCATACACAGGTGCATCGCAAAGTGCTTGACAATAAGACAATAAAAACATTCTCGCCCATCAAACCCTCCCAATATATACAGTTATCACAATACACAGCCTTAGTTAGCATTCGCCTTAGTTAGCATTAGCCTCGGCTAGCGTTAACCTTGGCTAGCATTAGCCGCGGTTAGCTTTAGCCTCGGTTAGCGTTGGCCACAGTTAGCGTTAGCCATGGTCAGCGTTAGCCGTGGTTAGCATTAGCCTCGGTTAGCGTTAGCCTTGGTTTGCATTAGCCTCAGTTAGCGTTAGTCATGGTTAGCGTTAGCCTTGGCTAGCGTTAGCCTCGGTTAGCGTTAGTCGTGGTTAGCATTAGCCTTGGTTAGCACTGGCCTCGGTTAGCGTTAGTCGTGGTTAGCATTAGCCTTGGTTAGCACTAGCCTCGGTTAGCGTTAGCCTCGGTTAGCGTTAGTCGTGGTTAGCATTAGCCTTGGCTAGCATTAGCCTCGGTTAGCGTTAGTCGTGGTTAGCATTAGCCTTGGTTAGCACTGGCCTCGGTTAGCGTTAGTCGTGGTTAGCATTAGCCTTGGTTAGCACTAGCCTCGGTTAGCGTTAGCCTCGGTTAGCGTTAGTCGTGGTTAGCATTAGCCTTGGTTAGCACTGGCCTCGGTTAGCATTTTAGTAATAAATAAAGCTCTTTACTCAGTAACATGGCTCGCCTCTTCTTCTTCTGCCGGTGAAGTGCAGATGATCAGCTCATGTGTTTTCTATTACATTTCATTAACAGCATTATCTGCCTCCAAGTAAGTATAATCAACTTATTTTTTAATGAAAAAGAAATATTTACATAAACAATCCAGTAAAATAGATGTCTTTAAATGTGTGTTTCCTCTTTTTCCTTGTCTTCCCTTAAAAACACATTTAGTAAAAATAATAATAGAAGTGACTTCAGACCCTCTAACTTAACCAAGCTCATTTTCTCCAGTTTGGCTTTACCCAAATCTAAAAGCTTCTCGACTGGAATTCACAGCCTCTAGGCCAGAGTAAGTTTGAAAGCTAAGACCTTCAAAAGTGCGCTTTTGTTGTTTTTCATCCTCGTTTTCGTCGCTTTTTTGATGCTTGTCGTTTATCATTTGAAAGCTAAGACCTACAAAACTAGTCTAAGCTTTTTCCTTGTTATGATCATCATAGTTCCTCCTTTTTGTTTGTGTTTTGTTTGTGCCTTTTTAAAACGTTTTGGTCACATAAAAGAAATAGACAAAAAAGTGAAAAAAAAAATGTAACAAAAATGTGATAAAAAAGCAACAAAAATATGACAAAAATGTAACAAAAACGTGAGAAATATTTGATACAAAAGTGGGAAAAATGTGACAAAAAATGTAAGAAAAAAGTGAGAAAAATGCAACAAAAAAATTATGAAATTTGACAAAAATGTGACAAAAAAGTGACAAAAATGTGACGAAAAGTGATCAAATGTGGCAAGCAAAAACGACTAAACCGTGATAACAAAAACAAGGAAGAAGCTTCAGTTTTGTAAACTCCAGTCACGAAGCTTTTAGATTTGGGTAAAGCTGGAATTGATTCTCTCGGTTCAGGCGGGGGTTAAGAGATTAAAACGTAATTTTCACCCAATATTTCCATGTTTTTAAGAAAAGTCCGCGGCTGTTTCTTTAATTCGTCTCCTAGCAACGGCCCGCTGCACGAGCTCCGCGGACCCAGCCAATCACAGCGGGTTGTTCTTGACTGACGTGCGTGTGGACCAATCAGAGGCTCTGTTTTGCCCGCTGTCTGTAAAGCCGTGTCTTTAACGTTAAGCCGCTAAACTCTGAGAAAAGCTCCGAAATATCCGAGAGAAATAAGCGAAAAGTGACCGGGAGCAGGGAGAAAGAGGGGGAAAGGCGTCCCCACCGCCGCGGAGCTCCTGCCCGGGCTGTCAGCCGCTGTCAGCCGCTGTCAGCCGCTGTTTGGAGCGGGTTCGGGGCGGACTGTGGTGTCTCCGGTGAAGCTCAGGTAAAGCTAACGGGCTAACGGAGCTAACGGCTGCTCATCACAAACTTTACTTTATCCTTTAAATGACACAAACCACAGCTCTTTGTGAAATGACCCGCGAAAACTTCTATTTATGAGTCAAGAGACGATGTGTGAGAGCTGGAAATCAAGTTTAAAATATCTGAATATTAAACACCATTTAACCTCTTAACCTCCGCCTGAACCGAGCACATGATTTACTCCAGTTTGGCTTTACCCAAAATCTAATAAAGAGTCAAAATGAGGCCAAAAAATGAGGATGAAAAAAAATAAGTGACTAAACATGTACTAAAAATAAAAAAATCACAATAAATATGACACAAATGTGACAAAAAATTACAGAAGTGTGATTAAAATATGACATTTTTTTTTTTTTTTTACAAAAATATGACATTTTTTTTTTTAAAGTGACAAAAATATGACAAAAAATATGACAAAAAATATGACAAAAAATATGACAAAAATGTGACAAAAAATATGACAAAAATGTGACAAAAAATATGACAAAAAATATGACTAAACTATGACCAAAAAACGACTCAAATGTGACAAAAAATTACGAAAATTTGACAAAAAATACAAAAATGTGTCTAAAATATGACCAAAATTTAGTAAAATATGACAAAAAATTACAAAAAATGTACAAAAATGCAAAAAAAAATTGCAAAAATGTGACTAAAATATGACAAGAAATTACAAATGTGACAAAAACATTACAAAAATATTACCAAAAAAATGACAAAAATTAACAAAGAAATGTAAAAAAAAAAATGCAAAAAAAAATGACAAAAACGTGACTAAAATATGACCAAAAAATTACTCAAACGTGAGCCAAGAAACGATGTGTGAGAGCCGGAAATCAAGTTTAAAAGCTCTGAATATAAAACACCATCTAACCTCTTAACCTCCGCCTGAACCGAGCACATGACTAAATATATGACAAAATTGACTAAAATATGACAAAAAATTACAAAAAAACAAACAAAAATTTGACAGAAAATTGCTAAAATGTGACCAAAAAATGTGACAAAAAAATTACAAAAATGTGACTAAATATATGACCAACATTGAGTAAAATATGACAAAAAAAATCATTTTTTTTTTACAAAAACGTGACAAAAAATTACAAAAATGTGACCAAAAAATGACAAAAAATGTGACAAAAACATTACAAAAATGTGACAAAAATTGACTAAGAAATGACCAAAAAATTACTCAAATGTGACTAAAATATGACAAAAAAAAAAAGACAAATGTGACAAAAACACTGCTGTAAAAACAACAATAACACAACAAAAAAGGCAACAAAAATACAGCTAAAGAGAGATGTAAAATCAACACGAAGCCACGACAGAGCGACAAAAAGGTGACCAAAACATGACAATAAAAACTACACAGTGAGACCCCATGGAGACTGGACTCGTGTTTCTTGCCGCAGAAAGAATTGATTAAAAACTATCAATAACAAAGGTTATATTTGGTCCTGCTGTGACATCACCTGCATACCCTCCACTCTGTCCACCCTCAGTGTGTGGACCATGGCTCTGAGCAGCGAGTCTGTGATGGAGCACGGAGAGCCTGCGCCCGTGAAGGAGCAGGGAGATCCAGACATCACCAAGTCTCCCAGCGACCCCAAAATATACAGGTTTGTTCTAACCATTGTTTTGGTCATCGATTCATCTACTCAATGTTTTTACGATCCACCCATGAACCGTTTGGCTGTGAATGGAGTGTGGAAATTATAACTCTTTTCCCACATGAAGCTAACGCGCAGCCGTTTGTAGAGAGAGTTAACTAAAAAGTCATGTTTGTAGGACGCTCCTAGTGGTTTAAAAAGGTACTACACCTGAACCTTTAAGAAATAGTCCTTTAACCTCTTAACTCCCGCCTGAACCGAGACGATCTTTTTCCTCACGTCATGTGTTTGTTGGGTTTCAACTCATTTTTGTAACTTCTCTGTAATTTTTTGTCATTTTTTTGTCACGTTTTTGTCATTTTTTCGTCCGTTTTTTTATCATATTTTTGTCATTTTTTTGTCACATTTTTATCACATTTTTGTCATTTTTTTGTCATAATTTTGTCACATTTTTGTCATTTTTTTCGTCAATTTTTTGTCACATTTTTGTCATTTTTTTGTCACATTTTTGTCATTTTTTCATCAATTTTTTATCACATTTTTGTCATTTTATTGTCATTTTTCGTCAATTTTTGATCACATTTTTGTCATTTTTTTCGTCAATTTTTTGTCACATTTTTATCATTTTTTTGTCACATTTTTGTATTTTTTTTGTCTCATTGTCATTTTTTTTCGTCATTTTTTCGTCACATTTTTGCTTTTTTTTGTCTCATTTTTGTCATTTTTTCGTCAATTATTTTATTAGATTTTTGTCATTTTTTTGTCATTTTTCGTCAATTTTTTGTCACATTTTTATCATTTTTTTGTCACATTTTTGTCATTTTTTTTCGTCATTTTTTCGTCACATTTTTGCTTTTTTTTATCTCATTTTTGTCATTTTTTCGTCAATTTTTTATCATAGTTTTGTCATTTTTTTGTCATTTTTTGTCACATTTTTGTCACATTTTCATCATTGTTTTCGTCTCAGTTTTGTTGCTATTTTCTCAGCTTTTTTCCCAGAAGCTTTTGTATTGGGGTAAAGCCAAACTGGAGAAAATGTGCTTGGTTCAGGCTGGAGTAAAGGGGTTACGATGAGATAAATGTACTGGATGCATCCGACTAAAAATATGACCGACGTTACTGTACAGATGCAGGGACGGAAAGTCTCTTGTCAAGTGAATCCTGGCCTTAAATTTCATCAAAAGCATTACATTGCATTAAACTCTCATACGTGAATCTAAAGGTCTGAATGTTTTCAGATGTGTTAGATCTGACTGTGCTTGGGACCGTGCTTATGTCTGGCCGAACACAGGTTCCTGGAGCTGCCGAACGGACTCCGAGTGTTACTGATCTCAGACTGCAGTCCCATCAGCGCCGCCTCCTCGGACTCCTGGGACTCCTCGGACTCCTGGGACTCCTCGGACTCCTGGGACTCCGGGACCACCATCTCCACGGAAACGCTGGAGGAGGACACGCCTACGACGAGCTCCGAGAAACAGGTTTGATCCCGACGACTAAACTATTCCATCATCCTCATATCTAAGACCTGACGCTTTCCCGCTGTTTTCACCAATGTGACAATCTTATCTTTTACAAATGACCAAACCAGTTCAAACCAGGTGAGGCACGGCCACAGTATTTATTATTAAGATCTACAAATACAAATATGGTATACTTGGTTCACGCAGCTCATCTGATCTTCTCTTTGCTTCTGGAAACTTCAAGGTGGACATTTGGCTCAAAAACATAATTGTCCTGAACAAAAAAAACACTTTCCCCTTTTTACACAACTTCTTTTTTCACATTATTTCCCCCAATTATTATATTTCTTCCAAACTTTGCCCTAATTTTTTCTAACCCTCCATTTTTCAGTTACCGTAAATTCTCTAATACTGGCCTGTATTCCATTAGAGGCCGGGTCTAACAGAGGCCGGGTCTCCGACAGAGGCCGGGTCTCCGACAGGGGCCGGGTCTCCGACAGGGGCCGGGTCTCCGACAGGGGCCGGGTCTCCGACAGGGGCCGGGTCTCCGACAGGGGCCGGGTCTCCGACAGGGGCCGGGTCTCCGACAGGGGCCGGGTCTCCGACAGGGCCCGGGTCTCCGACAGGGGCCGGGTCTCCGACAGGGGCCGGGTCTCCGACAGGGGCCGGGTCTCCGACAGGGCCCGGGTCTCCGACAGGGGCCGGGTCTCCGACAGAGGCCGGGTCTCCGACAGGGGCAGGAAGTAACAAACTGAACCCGGGCCGAGGGCGACGCTGCGGAGGAGCTGATCCCAGCGTAACTTTGACACAGATTTAGCCACTTTTCAAACCTCCTGTGACCATATTTGGAAACAGGACAAATGTTTATGACCCTCCAGGGTTTTAATAAAGTCTCCATCGCGTCTTCAAAGCACGTCCAGCGTGTGCAGGTCAGTCCCACGCCTCAAAATAACTCCTCCCATCAGCGCGAGCGTCTCGTCTTCTCTCGGGTCAGTCTCATGATCGATCACAAACACAAACGCTCCGTCTAAACTCGCCTTTTACACGAGATAACAACAAATAATCCGGTCCGGTAAAAACGAAACAGAAACCTGCAGTGACACTGATGTCAAAGCTCCGCTAACAGCAACGAAACACTTCCTGTTGTCCCGACAAAATAAAAGGCGTCAATGTTCCAGCCGCTGGGAGAGGGTTTGAAATGTTCATTAATAAATGAACCTCATATTTTAGGTGCAAATGGAAACAAATCTTGTTTTTCTTCATTTTCCTGGTCGTCTGTTTTGCTCAAATAGAAATAAAGGCCTGTCTCTAATTGTGGCCTGGTTCCAATAAAGGCCTGGTCCCAGATGCCCTTGAGTAAATAAAGGCCCCGGCCTATATTAGAGCATTTATGGTGCAAATCCTTCAAACCGTCCATTTCAATGTGATCTTGTAGACGACATATTGCCCGGCTCTCGTTCAAACACACTTGTTTTTTAACGAGAGCCTGTGAACGCAGCTCGTCTTCACCGGGACCTGTCAGAGGAGTAAAGCAGTGTGATACAGGTGTGATACAGGTGTGATACAGGTGTGACAGCTGTGAGGTGTCAGCAGGGGGCAGCGTGCTGGTGCTGGACGTCCCTAAAGAACAGACTAGTCCAGATGTTCAGACCAAAGAGGGACAGAGCAGAGACAGAGACAGACCCGTATGACAGCGACATCGAGGACACCGTGAGTACAGCCCCCAGCCCGGAGAAACACAGGGCCAGGACAGGGAGGTGCCCACGCTTATTCATTCACAAGAACTGACATGTTTGGTGTCCACGTGTAGGATGGACTCACACTGACAACATGTGCACACTAAGGGACTAAACTTTAGGGACGTTTTCATTCCACTCTTTGAAAATGACAGTAAGGATTTGTTTGAAAAATACAATGAGACAACTTATTTTGGGGAAAAGGAAAGAAAAAAGCAAATAAATGTCACAGACGGGAAACGTTGAGCCCAAAAATGTGTGGTTTATTTGTCGTTTACTGAATTATAAGTCGATATTCTGTAGTAATTATCGTGACAGGCCAATGTCTAATTCCTGTCTGATTTATTGAGCTTTGATGAATTGATTAAATTGTTATGAACCCTGAAGTTTGTCTGCAGGCGGCGGCGGCTCTGTGCGTGGCTGTGGGCAGTTTCAGCGACCCAGAGGAGCTCCCGGGACTCGCTCACTTCCTGGAGCACAGTGAGTACAGCGCCCCCTGTCCACCTCATGAAGCATCACTTGTGTTAGGTGCATTTGTTGAGTGGACTTTGGACGGATGTGGATGTTCTTTGATGGAAGCGCAGAGGTGTTCATGGCGCTAGGGCTGGGGACCGCTATGTTTCTCATTACTAAGAAATGTGTGAGAAATTGGGAATAATGTGGCAAAAAAGTCAGGTGAAAATGTAGCAAAAATAAGGATTGTGTTGTATTTTAACCCCTTAACTCCCACCTGAACCAAGCACTTTTTCTCCAGCTTTACCCCAATCTAAAAGCTTCTGGAAAAAAGGTGTGAAAATAGCAACAAAACTGAGACGAAAACAATGATGGAAATGTGAAAAAATGGAGAAAATACTGACGAAAAAGTGACAAAAAATGGACAAAAATTTGACAAAAAAGTGAGAAAAATTTAACGAAAAATTTAGAAAAAATGGACAAAAAAGTGTTAAGAATTTGACGAAAAAGTGACAAAAAAATGGACAAAAAAAAAAAGTGACGAAAAAGTCACGAAAATTTGACGAAAATGAGATGACTGCCCAACATGTGAGGAAAAAGATCAATTTAGTTTTGTAGGTCTTAGCTTTCAAATGAGGCGTTACACTGGCCGACAGGATTTGGGTAAAGCTGAACTGGAGAAAATGCTCTCGGTTCAGGCGGGAGTTAAGAGGCTAAAAATGTGGGGATAACGGAAGATATCAGTGGATAAAAAAGTTAGCAAAAATGTTTGGGGAAAAATTGGGAAAATTACCCCAAAATGGGGCAAACACATCCCTGTAAAAATAAAACAAAATAAAGAATATATATATCTTTTTTAATAGGACAAACATTGGGCAAAAAAGGGTAATAGGGAATTTATCAGCAATAAAAAATTAGCAAAAATTAGTATATAGGGTAAAAAATTGTGAAAAATAAAAAATGTGGGCAAAAATAAGAATAAAGGGGAAAAAATAAAAAATGGTATGAACATTGGGGAAAAACATTTGAAAAAGAAGGGAAAAAAATAGAAAAATATAATAAAATTGGACAAAAATGGGCCAAAAAATTGGGTAAACTGAGCTGAAACAACTCACCTCCTTTAATCCTGTCCCTGAAGTTGAGTTGGACCTAAACTCTTTTTCTGACACCAGACCTGTATCATTTAACGGTACCCAGCCCTAATCATGGTTTTGGATTTGTCTCTGTGTCAGTGGTCTTCATGGTCTCTGTGTCAGTGGTCTTCATGGTCTCTGTGTCAGTGGTCTTCATGGTCTCTGTGTCAGTGGTCTTCATGGTCTCTGTGTCAGTGGTCTTCATGGTTTCGTTGTCAGTGGTCTTCATGGTCTCTGTGTCAGTGGTCTTCATGGTCTCTGTGTCAGTGGTCTTCATGGTCTCTGTGTCAGTGGTCTTCATGGTTTCGTTGTCAGTGGTCTTCATGGTTTCGTTGTCAGTGGTCTTCATGGTTTCGTTGTCAGTGGTCTTCATGGTCTCTGTGTCAGTGGTCTTCATGGTCTCTGTGCCAGTGGTCTTCATGGTCTCTGTGTCAGTGGTCTTCATGGTCTCTGTGTCAGTGGTCTTCATGGTCTCTGTGTCAGTGGTCTTCATGGTTTCGTTGTCAGTGGTCTTCATGGTTTCGTTGTCAGTGGTCTTCATGGTTTCGTTGTCAGTGGTCTTCATGGTCTCTGTGTCAGTGGTCTTCATGGTTTCTGTGTCAGTGGTCTTCATGGTTTCGTTGTCAGTGGTCTTCATGGTCTCTGTGTCAGTGGTCTTCATGGTCTCTGTGTCAGTGGTCTTCATGGTCTCTGTGTCAGTGGTCTTCATGGTCTCTGTGTCAGTGGTCTTCATGGTTTCGTTGTCAGTGGTCTTCATGGTTTCGTTGTCAGTGGTCTTCATGGTCTCTGTGTCAGTGGTCTTCATGGTCTCTGTGTCAGTGGTCTTCATGGTTTCTGTGTCAGTGGTCTTCATGGTTTCGTTGTCAGTGGTCTTCATGGTCTCTGTGTCAGTGGTCTTCATGGTTTCCTTGTCAGTGGTCTTCATGGTCTCTGTGTCAGTGGTCTTCATGGTTTCTTCTCCTTGTCAGTGGTCTTCATGGTTTCGTTGTCAGTGGTCTTCATGGTTTCGTCTTCATGGTCTCTGTGTCAGTGGTCTTCATGGTCTCTGTGTCAGTGGTCTTCATGGTCTCTGTGTCAGTGGTCTTCATGGTTTCGTTGTCAGTGGTCTTCATGGTCTCTGTGTCAGTGGTCTTCATGGTCTCTGTGTCAGTGGTCTTCATGGTCTCTGTGTCAGTGGTCTTCATGGTTTCGTTGTCAGTGGTCTTCATGGTCTCTGTGTCAGTGGTCTTCATGGTTTCGTTGTCAGTGGTCTTCATGGTTTCGTTGTCAGTGGTCTTCATGGTCTCTGTGTCAGTGGTCTTCATGGTTTCGTTGTCAGTGGTCTTCATGGTTTCGTTGTCAGTGGTCTTCATGGTTTCGTTGTCAGTGGTCTTCATGGTTTCGTTGTCAGTGGTCTTCATGGTTTCGTTGTCAGTGGTCTTCATGGTTTCGTTGTCAGTGGTCTTCATGGTTTCGTTGTCAGTGGTCTTCATGGTCTCTGTGTCAGTGGTCTTCATGGTCTCTGTGTCAGTGGTCTTCATGGTCTCTGTGTCAGTGGTCTTCATGGTCTCTGTGTCAGTGGTCTTCATGGTCTCTGTGTCAGTGGTCTTCATGGTCTCTGTGTCAGTGGTCTTCATGGTCTCTGTGTCAGTGGTCTTCATGGTTTCTGTGTCAGTGGTCTTCATGGTCTCTGTGTCAGTGGTCTTCATGGTTTCGTTGTCAGTGGTCTTCATGGTCTCTGTGTCAGTGGTCTTCATGGTCTCTGTGTCAGTGGTCTTCATGGTTTCGTTGTCAGTGGTCTTCATGGTCTCTGTGTCAGTGGTCTTCATGGTCTCTGTGTCAGTGGTCTTCATGGTCTCTGTGTCAGTGGTCTTCATGGTTTCTTCTCCTTGTCAGTGGTCTTCATGGTCTCTGTGTCAGTGGTCTTCATGGTTTCGTTGTCAGTGGTCTTCATGGTCTCTGTGTCAGTGGTCTTCATGGTTTCTTCTCCTTGTCAGTGGTCTTCATGGTTTCGTTGTCAGTGGTCTTCATGGTCTCTGTGTCAGTGGTCTTCATGGTCTCTGTGTCAGTGGTCTTCATGGTCTCTGTGTCAGTGGTCTTCATGGTTTCTGTGTCAGTGGTCTTCATGGTCTCTGTGTCAGTGGTCTTCATGGTCTCTGTGTCAGTGGTCTTCATGGTTTCGTTGTCAGTGGTCTTCATGGTCTCTGTGTCAGTGGTCTTCATGGTTTCGTTGTCAGTGGTCTTCATGGTTTTGTTGTCAGTGGTCTTCATGGTTTCGTTGTCAGTGGTCTTCATGGTTTCGTTGTCAGTGGTCTTCATGGTCTCTGTGTCAGTGGTCTTCATGGTTTCGTTGTCAGTGGTCTTCATGGTTTCGTTGTCAGTGGTCTTCATGGTCTCTGTGTCAGTGGTCTTCATGGTTTCCTTGTCAGTGGTCTTCATGGTCTCTGTGTCAGTGGTCTTCATGGTCTCTGTGTCTGTGGTCTTCATGGTCTCTGTGTCAGTGGTCTTCATGGTCTCTGTGTCAGTGGTCTTCATGGTCTCTGTGTCAGTGGTCTTCATGGTTTCCTTGTCAGTGGTCTTCATGGTTTCCTTGTCAGTGGTCTTCATGGTCTCTGTGTCAGTGGTCTTCATGGTTTCCTTGTCAGTGGTCTTCATGGTTTCCTTGTCAGTGGTCTTCATGGTCTCTGTGTCAGTGGTCTTCATGGTTTCGTTGTCAGTGGTCTTCATGGTCTCTGTGTCAGTGGTCTTCATGGTCTCTGTGTCAGTGGTCTTCATGGTTTCGTTGTCAGTGGTCTTCATGGTTTCGTTGTCAGTGGTCTTCATGGTCTCTGTGTCAGTGGTCTTCATGGTCTCTGTGTCAGTGGTCTTCATGGTCTCTGTGTCAGTGGTCTTCAGGGTCTCTGTGTCAGTGGTCTTCATGGTCTCTGTGTCAGTGGTCTTCATGGTCTCTGTGTCAGTGGTCTTCATGGTCTCTGTGTCAGTGGTCTTCATGGTCTCTGTGTCAGTGGTCTTCATGGTCTCTGTGTCAGTGGTCTTCATGGTCTCTGTGTCATTGGTCTTCATGGTCTCTGTGTCAGTGGTCTTCATGGTCTCTGTGTCATTGGTCTTCATGGTCTCTCTGTCAGTGGTCTTCATGGTCTCTGTGTCAGTGGTCTTCATGGTCTCTGTGTCATTGGTCTTCATGGTCTCTCTGTCAGTGGTCTTCATGGTCTCTGTGTCATTGGTCTTCATGGTCTCTGTGTCAGTGGTCTTCATGGTCTCTGTGTCATTGGTCTTCATGGTCTCTGTGTCAGTGGTCTTCATGGTCTCTGTGTCATTGGTCTTCATGGTCTCTCTGTCAGTGGTCTTCATGGTCTCTGTGTCAGTGGTCTTCATGGTCTCTGTGTCAGTGGTCTTCATGGTCTCTGTGTCAGTGGTCTTCATGGTCTCTGTGTCAGTGGTCTTCATGGTCTCTGTGTCAGTGGTCTTCATGGTTTCCTTGTCAGTGGTCTTCATGGTCTCTGTGTCAGTGGTCTTCATGGTCTCTGTGTCAGTGGTCTTCATGGTCTCTGTGTCAGTGGTCTTCATGGTCTCTGTGTCAGTGGTCTTCATGGTCTCTGTGTCAGTGGTCTTCATGGTCTCTGTGTCAGTGGTCTTCATGGTTTCCTTGTCAGTGGTCTTCATGGTTTCCTTGTCAGTGGTCTTCATGGTTTCGTTGTCAGTGGTCTTCATGGTCTCTGTGTCAGTGGTCTTCATGGTTTCGTTGTCAGTGGTCTTCATGGTTTCCTTGTCAGTGGTCTTCATGGTTTCGTTGTCAGTGGTCTTCATGGTCTCTGTGTCAGTGGTCTTCATGGTTTCATTGTACCTGGTCTTCATGGTTTCGTTGTCAGTGGTCTTCATGGTCTCTGTGTCAGTGGTCTTCATGGTTTCGTTGTACCTGGTCTTCATGGTTTCCTTGTCAGTGGTCTTCATGGTTTCGTTGTCAGTGGTCTTCATGGTCTCTGTGTCAGTGGTCTTCATGGTTTCATTGTACCTGGTCTTCATGGTCTTGTCTCCTTCTCAGTGGTCTTCATGGGCAGTCAGAAGTTCCCGCAGGAGAACGGCTTCGATGCCTTCCTGAAGAACCACGGGGGAAGTGACAACGCCTTCACGGACACCGAACACACCGTCTTCCACTTCTGCGTGGAGAGGAGACACTTCAGGGAGGCTCTGGACAGGTACAACACCCGGACCGGACCCGGACCGGTCCTGGACCGGATCTAAAGCTGTGTCTGTCGCAGATGGGCCCAGTTCTTCATCTGTCCCCTGATGATGGAGGACGCCGTGGACCGAGAGCTGGAGGCCGTGGACAGCGGTCAGTTCCTCTACATTTACACTTAGATTCAAAACCTCTTACTTCGGCTTTACCCAAATCTAAACGATCTCGCCTCATTCGAACGACCCACAAAACTGATCTTTTTCCTTTCGTTGTTTTTTGTTGTTTTTTGTTGTTTTTTGTTGCATTCTCATCCTCCTCGTCTTCTCGTTTTTGTCCCTGTTTTGACGCCTTTTTCAAGAATCTTTTAGATTTGGGTAAAGCCAAACTGGAGAAAATGTGCTGGGTTCAGGCGGGGGCTAAATAATAGGTTTATATCTGTCTTTATATCTGTCACCTAAAAAGTGCTAATAATGACAGATGTCAAAATAAAAGCACCATCTTTTTCATTTGTTCAATGTAAACACTTTAACCTCCTAACTCCCGCCTGGACCGAAAGGATCTTTTTCCTCACATCAACAGATTTTTTTTCCATCATTTTTTTTGTTGGGTATTCAACTCATTTTTGTAAGTTTTTTGTCATTTTTGTCACATTTTGTCACATGTTTGTAATTTTTTCTTCAATTTTTTTAATCAATTTTTTGTCATTTTTTTGTCAATTTTTTATCAAATTTTTGTCATTATTTTGTAGTTTTTCGTCATATTTTTGTCATTTTTTCTTCAATTTTTTTAAATTAATTTTTTGTCATTTTTTTGTCCAATTTTTATCAATTTTTTATCAAATTTTTGTCAAATTTTTGTCATAATTTTGTCATTTTTTCATTTTTTTAAATCAATTTTTTGTCATAATTTTGTATTTTTTTTGTCACATTTTTGTCATTTTTTTATCACATTTTTGTCATTTTTTCACATATTTTTTCTCACTTTTTTGTCACATTTCCATCATTGTTTCCGTCTCAGTTTTGTTGCTTTTTCACAGCTTTTTTCCAGAAGCTTTTGGATTGGGGTAAAGCCAAACTGGAGAAAATGTGCTCGGTTCAGGTGGGAGTTAAGGGGTTAAATGTGTGTATTTAATGATGATTGTAATGTTGCAAGTACCTGCTGAACTAACCAATGAGACGAGCTGTGCTTTTATTCTGGCGGGCTGGATCCAAACAGGAAGTCACTTCTTGGCCGGAGTTGTTATGAGTTGAAGTTATGCAGAGTCGTTTCTTTCTTTTTTTGGTCCACATTTGTCCTTGTTTTCCCTGTTTTTTCCCTCATTTTGCTAATTTTTCATTACTAATATTTTTTCCCTTTGTTTTCCCTATTTTTTTTTTATTTGTTCCTTATTTTTGCCACTATTTCTCCCAAATTATTCCCAATTTTTTTGGACATTTCTTGACGTTGGAGATGAACCTGATATTGTAAATGTGCAGATCTCCCGAACATTATTGCTCTGTTTTCTAATATTATTAGTATAGGTATTTTAAAAAAGTATGGCTCAGGCATCGGCATCGAAAACCAAGTATCATAATCAAAACAAATTTAACGGTGCTCAGCCCTAGATTTGATCTAATCCATCGGAGCCGTTTGTTGTCTTCATCGACTCCTCATTAAGGAAAAGGCTCCTGTAGCTGAAGCATTTGTTGGACTCAGACGTGTTGAGGCTGAACTCTCCCCTTCCACCTCTCGCCTGTGCCCCCAGAGTTCCAGTGCCTCCGGCCCTCCGACAGTCAGCGGAAGGTGGCGCTGTTCGGCAGCTTGGCCAAACCCGGGCACCCCATGGGGAAGTTCTTCTGTGGTGAGGAAGCACCAGGCGTCGCTTTGGTGAGGCTTCAGTGATTATTCAGCTTCTCGTCTTTCAGGAAACTCTCAGACGCTGAAGCTGGATCCCAGAGCGAGGGGCGTCAACACGTACCAGCGCCTCCGAGAGTTCTGGAGGAGGAACTACACGGCGCAGTACATGACGCTGGCCGTGCAGTCGCGAGGTGAGGCCCGGAGAAGAGACTGGCTCTTATAAAGCTAACAGGACTGAGGAGTGGTTTATTACAGCAGCACTGAGAGCGCTGACAGTTTTCCCCCCATTTCAGAGTACTTTAACAGGTATTTGATCTCTTACTTCAAATCAAATTCACTTTATTTATCCGTTAGGAACTTCATTTGCAGAAGAAGCGCCAGTACGGGCCCGATAAAAACAGCACATCCACAGTCATACAACACAATCAACATGTGCAATAATAAATACATTAAAGACAATATAGTGGGCCTGTGATAGACCCAGGAGGTAGGGAGGAAAGTGGAGGTCGCCCTCTTTGTCCCACGAGGGAAGGACCTGAGCCTGCGTCCTGACGACAACAGTGAGAGTGCAGAGTGTGAAGTCACATCTCAGGAAAACGAGCTCCACAGTCCACACGAACGCACCGCTAGTCCTGCAACAGTTAAAGAGACTAGATGCAAGTTGGCCATTTTATACTCACTGCTGCCACCTCAGGTCATATGTGTAACTGCAGCTTCTGTATTAAGCTCGTGCATGACGGCACTTTAGACCCGAAGTAACACCTTTCTGAGTGACAGTGCAGGATTGTAGAGGCGGTTGTGGTGAACAGGTCTGAGCTCATTCTACACATTAGGACATGGAGGAACATGTAGGGGAGGAAAATACTTGGTTTTAACATTTTTAAAGTCTCTATAGTCCCTGTATAGTCCATGGTATTAACGTGACCATGGTATTAACGTGACCATGGCACCATCAGAAACAACCGTCCGACGCAAAGCCTCGTCGTGCATTATCCCTTACTTAGAAAGAGATGGAGCTACAGCCGACTGTGGCGCGGATTGTTCGGCTCTCAGCCTAAATCGGGACCAAAACAAAAGCACATGTTCACCCATCCCCCCGCCCCCCCCCAACAACCCCTCGCCCCGTCCCGGCCGCAGAGTCTGGTAGGAGGAAAAGGCGGTTCTACATAACAACTCCACTCGTCATGAGTGTTTCTCCACCCTATGTACTTCCCACTTAAAGCTCTAAGTCTAGAGCTGCAAGATCTCAGAGCAACTTCTCACAATATCTAAGACGGCATCGATAAAAGACTCACTTGTGCGGCTGCTCCTGGCCGGATCTCGACTGTGAAAAGAGCCGTCACATCACGAGGCGTAACCAGGTGCTGTTTCCCACAGAGCCCCTGGACACGCTGGAGCGCTGGGTCAGAGAAATCTTCATTCACATCCCAAACAAGTGAGTCTCCACACATTCCAGAGCTCGGACTGTTACTGATTTATCTTCATGCTGTTTCCTTCAGTGGAGAAGCCGCCCTGGACTTCTCTCACCTCCAGGACCCCTTCGACACTCCACACTTCAGCAAACTCTACAGAGGTCAGTGCTTTCCCCAGAGCTCGTCCCTCACAGCAGCCAGAGCGTCATGTTCTGATGCTTTTGTTTCCACAGTTGTGCCGGTGAAGAAGGTGCACGCTCTGAACATCAGCTGGGCCCTGCCTCCTCAGGGGAAACACTACAGGTGAGGCCAAACCTGATCCATCTACTGCCCCCTCATGTGGGACAAAGGAATATGGTCGTGGATCTCTCTTTGTGACGTCTTCCCTGTCGCAGAGTGAAGCCGCTGAACTACATCGCGTGGCTGCTCGCACACGAAGGAGCCGGCAGCGTCCTCGCTCTGCTGAGGAGGAAGTGAGTCTCCTCTGGTCCCACCTCGCTCCCTGGTTCTCCTCAGATTCAAACCATCTGTGCGCAGGTGCTGGGCTCTGGCGCTCTTCGGGGGAAACGATGAGAGCGGTTTCGAGCAGAACGCCACCTGCTCCATCTTCTCTGTGGTCATCACTCTGTCGGAGCAGGGCCACGCCCACTTCTACCAGGTGCGCCGTGGGGATGGATGGATGGATAGTTTATTTGTCACATGTCAAAGAACAAACGCATGAGAAGAAGCTACAATAAAGTGCTGTGATGTGTTTTGCAGGTGGCTCACGTGGTTTTCCAGTACCTGAAGATGCTGCAGACCGTGGGCCCTCAGCAGAGGTGCTCCCCTCGTACACACAGACACTTTATATATATATAGTCGCATGTTTCTCTCCTCACTGTCCGTCATCATTAAACTTCCTTTTAAAGATGGTTGAACTTCTTCTCTGATCCTCCGCAGGATCTTCGAGGAGATCCAGAAAATCCAGGCCAACGAGTTCCACTATCAGGAGCAGGTACGTGACGCAGACCTTTCAGCTGATCTCAAGATCGCATTTTCTCCAGTTCAGCTTTACCCAAATCTAAAAGGTTTCAGCCTCTAGGCCAGAGTGACGCCTCATTTGAAAGACCTAGAAAACTCATTTAAACTGAACTTTTTACCTCCTTAATCTGTGAATGTGTTTTAGATGGACCAGAGGACTTCATGGGGTTAATCTGTGAATGTTTCAGATGGACCCAGAGGACTTCGTGGAGATAATCTGTGATTGTGTTTCAGGTGGACCCAGAGGACTTCATGGTGATAATCTGTGATTGTGTTTCAGATGGACCCAGAGGACTTCATGGAGATAATCTGTGATTGTGTTTCAGATGGACCCAGAGGACTTCATGGAGTTAATCTGTGATTGTGTTTCAGATGGACCAGAGGACTTCGTGGAGATAATCTGTGATTGTGTTTCAGATGGACCCAGAGGACTTCATGGAGATAATCTGTGATTGTGTTTCAGGTGGACCCAGAGGACTTCATGGTGATAATCTGTGATTGTGTTTCAGATGGACCCAGAGGACTTCATGGAGATAATCTGTGATTGTGTTTCAGATGGACCCAGAGGACTTCATGAAGATAATCTGTGATTGTGTTTCAGATGGACCCAGAGGACTTCATGAAGTTAATCTGTGATTGTGTTTCAGATGGACCCAGAGGACTTCGTGGAGTTAATCTGTGATTGTGTTTCAGATGGACCCAGAGGACTTCGTGGAGATAATCTGTGATTGTGTTTCAGGTGGACCCAGAGGACTTCATGGTGATAATCTGTGATTGTGTTTCAGATGGACCCAGAGGACTTCATGGAGATAATCTGTGATTGTGTTTCAGATGGACCCAGAGGACTTCATGGAGTTAATCTGTGATTGTGTTTCAGATGGACCAGAGGACTTCGTGGAGATAATCTGTGATTGTGTTTCAGATGGACCCAGAGGACTTCATGGAGATAATCTGTGATTGTGTTTCAGGTGGACCCAGAGGACTTCATGGAGATAATCTGTGATTGTGTTTCAGATGGACCCAGAGGACTTCATGGAGATAATCTGTGATTGTGTTTCAGGTGGACCCAGAGGACTTCATGGAGATAATCTGTGATTGTGTTTCACGTGGACCCAGAGGACTTCATGGTGATAATCTGTGATTGTGTTTCAGATGGACCCAGAGGACTTCATGGAGATAATCTGTGATTGTGTTTCAGGTGGACCCAGAGGACTTCATGGTGATAATCTGTGATTGTGTTTCAGATGGACCCAGAGGACTTCATGGAGATAATCTGTGATTGTGTTTCAGATGGACCCAGAGGACTTCATGAAGATAATCTGTGATTGTGTTTCAGATGGACCCAGAGGACTTCATGAAGTTAATCTGTGATTGTGTTTCAGATGGACCCAGAGGACTTCGTGGAGTTAATCTGTGATTGTGTTTCAGATGGACCCAGAGGACTTCGTGGAGTTAATCTGTGATTGTGTTTCAGATGGACCCAGAGGACTTCATGGAGATAATCTGTGATTGTGTTTCAGATGGACCAGAGGACTTCGTGGAGTTAATCTGTGATTGTGTTTCAGATGGACCCAGAGGACTTCATGAAGATAATCTGTGATTGTGTTTCAGATGGACCAGAGGACTTCATGAAGATAATCTGTGATTGTGTTTCAGATGGACCCAGAGGACTTCGTGGAGTTAATCTGTGATTGTGTTTCAGATGGACCCAGAGGACTTCATGAAGATAATCTGTGATTGTGTTTCAGATGGACCCAGAGGACTTCGTGGAGATAATCTGTGATTGTGTTTCAGATGGACCCAGAGGACTTCGTGGAGATAATCTGTGATTGTGTTTCAGATGGACCAGAGGACTTTGTGGAGATAATCTGTGATTGTGTTTCAGATGGACCCAGAGGACTTCATGAAGATAATCTGTGATTGTGTTTCAGATGGACCCAGAGGACTTCGTGGAGATAATCTGTGATTGTGTTTCAGATGGACCCAGAGGACTTCGTGGAGTGCGTCTGTGAGAGCATGCAGCGCTTTCCTAAAGAGGACTTTCTGACCGGAGACGCGCTGCTGTTCCAGTACGACCCACAGGTAGTGTTCACTCTTCTAGCTCTGACTAATGTCTCCAGAGGATCGTCTCCTAGACCAGGATCTAGGTCTTTGATAAATGATTACTATTGGTAGTTCAGTGATATGTTGTTGGCTGTGCTCAAACTGGGGCTGAGACCTCTTGGAGACTCGGCTCAAACCAAGAAGAAGAAGAAGAAGATCTTTATTTATATAGTGCCTTTCACAGACATGGTCACAAAGCGCTTTACATGAGACAATTGTGTCAAACCAAGCCTGGAGACTCGCCTTATCTCCAGGGGCAGCGGCAGCTCGAATCTCCGACTGGTCTCCAACTGGTCTCCAATGAGTCTTCAGGCCGTCGAGATAGGCCCTTCAGCTGTGTATTTAAAGGGCTTATATCATGCAGCTTTATGGTTTAAAATGTGCAAAAGTTCAGATTTAGTCAGGTGTGTTTGACATTTGGGGACTGTCCCTGTAAACGTGTGCGCCCCCTGCAGGTGCTGGCCTCCGCCCTGTCCCGCCTCACTCCCCTCAGGGCCAACCTCATGCTCCTCTCTGTGGAGAACGAGGGGCAGTGCCCGCTCACAGAGAAGTGGTTCGGCACCAGCTACAGCCGAGAAGGTACGGAACCAGCATTCAGAGGTTTTCTCCACAAACCAACGGTCTCCAGACTTTGCTCCTCCTCCCAGACTTTCCTCCGGAGTGGACAGAGCTCTGGGCCTCAGACTTCCAGCTGAACGCGGATCTGCACCTGCCCGGGGAGAACCATTTCATCAGTGAGAGACCAGCAACATCTGCACCGTGAAACACCAGCTACATCCACATCTGCTCCATGAAACACCAGCTACATCCACATCTGCACCATGAAACACCAGCTACATCCACATCTGCACCATGAAACACCAGCTACATCTGCACCATGAAACACCAGCTACATCCACATCTGCACCATGAAACACCAGCTACATCCACATCTGCACCATGAAACACCAGCTACATCTGCACCATGAAACACCAGCTACATCCACATCTGCACCGTAAAACACCAGCTACATCCACATCTGCACCATGAAACACCAGCTAAATCCACATCTGCACCGTGAAACACCAGCTATATCCACATCTGCACCATGAAACACCAGCTACATCCACATCTGCACCATGAAACACCAACTACATCCACATCTGCACCATGAAACACCAGCTACATCCACATCTGCACCATGAAACACCAGCTACATCCACATCTGCACCGTGAAACACCAGCTACATCCACATCTGCACCGTGAAACACCAGCTACATCCACATCTGCACCATGAAACACCAACTACATCCACATCTGCACCATGAAACACCACCTACATCCACATCTGCACCGTGAAACACCAGCTACATCCACATCTACACCATGAAACACCAACTACATCCACATCTGCACCGTGAAACACCAGCTACATCCACATCTGCACCATGAAACACCAGCTACATCCACATCTGCACCATGAAACACCATCCACATCTGCACCGTGAAACACCAACTACATCCACATCTGCACCATGAAACACCAGCTAAATCCACATCTGCACCATGAAACACCAGCTACATCTGCACCATGAAACACCAGCTACATCCACATCTGCACCATGAAACACCAGCTACATCCACATCTGCACCATGAAACACCAGCTACATCCACATGTGCACCGTAAAACACCAGCTACATCCACATCTGCACCATGAAACACCAGCTACATCCACATCTGCACCAGCTACATCCACATCTGCACCATGAAACACCAGCTACATCCACATGTGCACCGTAAAACACCAGCTACATCCACATCTGCACCATGAAACACCAACTACATCCACATCTGCACCATGAAACACCAGCTACATCCACATCTGCACCATGAAACACCAACTACATCCACATCTGCACCGTGAAACACCAGCTACATCCACATCTACACCATGAAACACCAACTACATCCACATCTGCACCGTGAAACACCAGCTACATCCACATCTGCACCATGAAACACCAGCTACATCCACATCTGCACCATGAAACACCATCCACATCTGCACCGTGAAACACCAACTACATCCACATCTGCACCATGAAACACCAGCTAAATCCACATCTGCACCATGAAACACCAGCTACATCTGCACCATGAAACACCAGCTACATCCACATCTGCACCATGAAACACCAGCTACATCCACATCTGCACCATGAAACACCAGCTACATCCACATGTGCACCGTAAAACACCAGCTACATCCACATCTGCACCATGAAACACCAGCTACATCCACATCTGCACCATGAAACACCAGCTACATCCACATCTGCACCATGAAACACCAGCTACATCCACATCTGCACCATGAAACACCAGCTACATCCACATCTGCACCGTGAAACACCATCCACATCTGCACCGTGAAACACCAGCTACATCCACATCTGCACCATGAAACACCAGCTACATCCACATGTGCACCGTAAAACACCAGCTACATCCACATCTGCACCATGAAACACCAGCTACATCCACATCTGCACCAGCTACATCCACATCTGCACCATGAAACACCAGCTACATCCACATCTGCACCAGCTACATCCACATCTGCACCGTAAAACACCAGCTACATCCATATCTGCACCATGAAACACCAGCTACATCCACATCTGCACCATGAAACACCAGCTACATCCACATCTGCACCAGCTACATCCACATCTGCACCATGAAACACCAGCTACATCCACATCTGCACCAGCTACATCCACATCTGCACCGTGAAACACCATCCACATCCACATCTGCACCGTGAAACACCAGCTACATCCACATCTGCACCATGAAACACCAGCTACATCCACATCTGCACCGTGAAACACCATCCACATCTGCACCGTGAAACACCAGCTACATCCACATCTGCACCGTGAAACACCAGCTACATCCACATCTGCACCATGAAACACCAGCTACATCCACATCTGCACCGTGAAACACCAGCTACATCCACATCTGCACCGTGAAACACCAGCTACATCCACATCTGCACCATGAAACACCAGCTACATCTGCACCATGAAACACCAGCTACATCCACATCTGCACCATGAAACACCAGCTACATCTGAACCATGAAACACCAGCTACATCCACATCTGCACCATGAAACACCAGCTACATCCACATCTGCACCGTGAAACACCAGCTACATCCACATCTGCACCATGAAACACCATCCACATCTGCACCATGAAACACCATCCACATCTGCACCGTGAAACACCATCCACATCTGCACCATGAAACACCAGCTACATCCACATCTGCACCATGAAACACCAGCTACATCCATATCTGCACCATGAAACACCAACTACATCCACATCTGCACCATGAAACACCAGCTACATCCACATCTGCACCATGAAACACCAGCTACATCCACATCTGCACCATGAAACACCAGCTACATCCACATCTGCACCATGAAACACCAGCTACATCAACATCTGCACCATGAAACACCAGCTACGTCCACATCTGCACCATGAAACACCAGCTACATCCACATCTGCACCATGAAACACCAGCTACATCCACATCTGCACCATGAAACACCAGCTACATCCACATCTGCACCATGAAACACCAGCTACATCCACATCTGCACCGTGAAACACCAGCTACATCCACATCTGCACCATGAAACACCAGCTACATCCACATCTGCACCATGAAACACCAGCTACATCCACATCTGCATCGTGAAACACCAGCTACATCTGCACCGTGAAGCACCAGCTACATCCACATCTGCACCATGAAACACCAGCTACATCCACATCTGCACCGTGAAACACCATCCACATCTGCACCATGAAACACCAGCTACATCCACATCTGCACCATGAAACACCATCCACATCTGCACCGTGAAACACCAGCTACATCCACATCTGCACCGTGAAACACCAGCTACATCCACATCTGCACCATGAAACACCAGCTACATCCACATCTGCACCGTGAAACACCATCCACATCTGCACCATGAAACACCAGCTACATCCACATCTGCACCATGAAACACCAGCTACATCCACATCTGCACCATGAAACACCAGCTACATCCACATCTGCACCGTGAAGCACCAGCTACATCCACATCTGCACCGTGAAACACCAGCTACATCCACATCTGCACCGTGAAACACCAGCTACATCCACATCTGCACCATGAAACACCATCCACATCTGCACCATGAAACACCAGCTACATCCACATCTGCACCATGAAACACCAGCTACATCCACATCTGCACCGTGAAACACCAGCTACATCCACATCTGCACCATGAAACACCAGCTACATCCACATCTGCACCATGAAACACCAGCTACATCCACATCTGCACCGTGAAACACCAGCTACATCCACATCTGCACCGTGAAACACCAGCTACATCCACATCTGCACCATGAAACACCAGCTACATCCACATCTGAACCATGAAACACCAGCTACATCCACATCTGCACCATGAAACACCAGCTACATCCACATCTGCACCGTGAAACACCAGCTACATCTGCACCGTGAAGCACCAGCTACATCCACATCTGCACCGTGAAACACCAGCTACATCCACATCTGCACCATGAAACACCAGCTACATCCACATCTGCACCGTGAAACACCAGCTACATCCACATCTGCACCATGAAACACCATCCACATCTGCACCATGAAACACCAGCTACATCCACATCTGCACCATGAAACACCAGTTACATCCACATCTGCACCATGAAACACCAGCTACATCCACATCTGCACCATAAAACACCAGCTACATCCACATCTGCACCATGAAACACCAGCTACATCCACATCTGCACCGTGAAACACCAGCTACATCCACATCTGCACCATGAAACACCAGTTACATCCACATCTGCACCATGAAACACCAGCTACATCCACATCTGCACCGTGAAACACCATCCACATCTGCACCATGAAACACCAGCTACATCCACATCTGCACCATGAAACACCAGCTACATCCACATCTGCACCGTGAAACACCAGCTACATCCACATCTGCACCGTGAAACACCAGCTACATCCACATCTGCACCGTGAAACACCAGCTACATCCACATCTGCACCATGAAACACCAGCTACATCCACATCTGCACCGTGAAACACCAACTACATCCACATCTACACCATGAAACACCAGCTACATCCACATCTGCACCGTGAAACACCATCCACATCTGCACCATGAAACACCAGCTACATCCACATCTGCACCGTGAAACACCAGCTACATCCACATCTGCACCATGAAACACCAGCTACATCCACATCTGCACCGTGAAACACCAGCTACATCCACATCTGCACCATGAAACACCAGCTACATCCACATCTACACCGTGAAACACCAGCTACATCCACATCTGCACCGTGAAACACCAGCTACATCCACATCTGCACCATGAAACACCAGCTACATCCACATCTGCACCGTGAAACACCAGCTACATCCACATCTGCACCGTGAAACACCAGCTACATCCACATCTGCACCATGAAACACCAGCTACATCCACATCTACACCATGAAACACCAGCTACATCCACATCTGCACCGTGAAACACCATCCACATTTGCACCGTGAAACACCAACTACATCCACATCTGCACCGTGAAACACCATCCACATCTGCACCGTGAAACACCAACTACATCCACATCTGCACCATGAAACACCAGCTACATCCACATCTGCACCATGAAACACCAGCTACATCCACATCTGCACCGTGAAACACCAGCTACATCCACATCTGCACCGTGAAACACCAGCTACATCCACATCTGCACCATGAAACACCAGCTACATCCACATCTACACCATGAAACACCAGCTACATCCACATCTGCACCGTGAAACACCATCCACATTTGCACCGTGAAACACCAACTACATCCACATCTGCACCGTGAAACACCATCCACAGCTGCACCGTGAAACACCAGCTACATCCACATCTACACCGTGAAACACCATCCACATCTGCACCGTGAAACACCAGCTACATCCACATCTGCACCGTGAAACACCAACTACATCCACATCTGCACCGTGAAACACCAGCTACATCCACATCTGCACCATGAAACACCAGCTACATCCACATCTGCACCATGAAACACCAGCTACATCCACATCTGCACCATGAAACACCAGCTACATCCACATCTGCTCCATGAAACACCAGCTACATCCACATCTGCACCGTGAAACACCATCCACATCTGCACCGTGAAACACCAGCTACATCCACATCTGCACCGTGAAACACCAGCTACATCCACATCTGCACCATGAAACACCAGCTACATCCACATCTGCACCGTGAAACACCAGCTACATCCACATCTGCACCATGAAACACCAGCTACATCCACATCTGCACCGTGAAACACCAGCTACATCCACATCTGCACCGTGAAACACCAGCTACATCCACATCTGCACCATGAAACACCAGCTACATCTGCACCATGAAACACCAGCTACATCCACATCTACACCATGAAACACCATCCACATCTGCACCGTGAAACACCAGCTACATCCACATCTGCACCATGAAACACCAGCTACATCCACATCTGCACCATGAAACACCAGCTACATCCACATCTGCACCGTGAAACACCAGCTACATCCACATCTGCACCATGAAACACCAGCTACATCCACATCTGCACCATGAAACACCAGCTACATCCACATCTGCTCCATGAAACACCAGCTACATCCACATCTGCACCATGAAACACCAGCTACATCCACATCTGCACCATGAAACACCAGCTACATCCACATCTACACCATGAAACACCATCCACATCTGCACCGTGAAACACCAGCTACATCCACATCTGCACCATGAAACACCAGCTACATCCACATCTGCACCATGAAACACCAGCTACATCCACATCTGCTCCATGAAACACCAGCTACATCCACATCTGCACCGTGAAACACCAGCAACATCTGCACCATGAAACACCAACTACATCTGCACCATGAAACACCAGCTACATCCACATCTGCACCATGAAACACCAGCTACATCCACATCTGCACCATGAAACACCAGCTACATCTGCTCCATGAAACACCAGCTACATCCACATCTGCACCGTGAAACACCAGCTACATCCACATCTGCTCCATGAAACACCAGCTACATCCACATCTGCACCGTGAAACACCAGCTACATCCACATCTGCATCATGAAACACCAGCTACATCCACATCCGCACCGTGAAACACCAGCTACATCCACATCTGCTTCATGAAACACCAGCTACATCCACATCTGCACCGTGAAACACCAGCTACATCCACATCTGCACCATGAAACACCAGCTACATCCACATCTGCACCATGAAACACCAGCTACATCCACATCTGCACCATGAAACACCAGCTACATCTGCACCGTGAAACACCAGCTACATCCACATCTGCACCATGAAACACCAGCTACATCTGCTCCATGAAACACCAGCTACATCCACATCTGCACCGTGAAACACCAGCTACATCCACATCTGCTCCATGAAACACCAGCTACATCCACATCTGCACCGTGAAACACCAGCTACATCCACATCTGCACCATGAAACACCAGCTACATCCACATCTGCACCGTGAAACACCAGCTACATCCACATCTGCACCATGAAACACCAGCTACATCCACATCTGCATCATGAAACACCAGCTACATCCACATCTGCACCATGAAACACCAGCTACATCCACATCTGCACCGTGAAACACCAGCTACATCCACATCTGCACCATGAAACACCAGCTACATCCACATCTGCTCCATGAAACACCAGCTACATCCACATCTGCACCATGAAACACCAGCTACATCCACATCTGCACCGTGAAACACCAGCTACATCCACATCTGCACCATGAAACACCAGCTACATCCACATCTGCACCATGAAACACCAGCTACATCCACATCTGCACCATGAAACACCAGCTACATCCACATCTGCACCGTGAAACACCAGCTACATCTACATCTGCACCATGAAACACCAGCTACATCCACATCTGCACCATGAAACACCAGCTACATCCACATCTGCACCATGAAACACCATCCACATCTGCACCATGAAACACCATCCACATCTGCACCATGAAACACCATCCACATCTGCACCATGAAACACCATCCACATCTGCTCCATGAAACACCAGCTACATCCACATCTGCACCATGAAACACCATCCACATCTGCTCCATGAAACACCAACTACATCCACATCTGCACCATGAAACACCATCCACATCTGCTCCATGAAACACCAGCTACATCCACATCTGCACCGTGAAACACCAGCTACATCCACATCTGCACCATGAAACACCATCCACATCTGCACCATGAAACACCAGCTACATCCACATCTGCACCATGAAACACCATCCACATCTGCTCCATGAAACACCAGCTACATCCACATCTGCACCGTGAAACACCAGCTACATCCACATCTGCACCATAAAACACCAGCTACATCCACATCTGCACCATGAAACACCAGCTACATCCACATCTGCACCGTGAAACACCAGCTACATCCACATCTGCACCGTGAAACACCATCCACATCTGCACCATGAAACACCAGCTACATCCACATCTGCACCGTGAAACACCAGCTACATCCACATCTACACCATGAAACACCAGCTACATCCACATCTGCACCATGAAACACCAGCTACATCCACATCTGCACCATGAAACACCAGCTACATCCACATCTGCACCATGAAACACCAGCTACATCCACATCTGCACCGTGAAACACCAGCTACATCCACATCTGCACCATGAAACACCAGCTACATCCACATCTGCACCATGAAACACCAGCTACATCCACATCTGCACCGTGAAACACCATCCACATCTGCACCGTGAAACACCAGCTACATCCACATCTGCACCGTGAAACACCAGCTACATCCACATCTGCACCATGAAACACCAGCTACATCCACATCTGCACCATGAAACACCAGCTACATCCACATCTGCACCATGAAACACCAGCTACATCCACATCTGCACCATGAAACACCAGCTACATCCACATCTGCACCGTGAAACACCATCCACATCTGCACCGTGAAACACCAGCTACATCCACATCTGCACCATGAAACACCAGCTACATCCACATCTGCACCGTGAAACACCATCCACATCTGCACCGTGAAACACCAGCTACATCCACATCTGCACCATGAAACACCAGCTACATCCACATTATTGTTCCTGACTGTGATCCCAGCTAAAGCGTGTGCGTTTCAGCCACAGACTTCAGCCTGAGGACCGCCGACTGTCCCGACTCCAAGTTCCCCGTGCGCATCGAGGCGAGCGAGCGAGGAGCGCTGTGGTACAAGAAGGACACCACCTTCAGCATCCCCAAAGGTCTCTCCTCATCAGGGTTTCTACAGACACATGTTGAGCTTTGAACCAACAAAGACGCTTTCATACAGATGTTTTTGTGTGTCCTGTGTTTCAGCTCACATCCGCTTCCACCTGATCTCTCCGATCATCCAGAGGAGCCCGGAAACGTGAGTCCACACAGTCCCGGTCCAGTCCCCGTCCAGTCCTGGTTCAGTCCCGGTCCAGTCCCGGTCCAATCCCGGTTCAGTCCTGGTCCAGTCCCGGTCCAGTCCCGGTCCAGTCCCGGTCCAGTCCTGGTCCAGTCCCGGTCCAGTCCCGGTCCAGTCCTGGTTCAGTCCTGGTCCAGTCCTGGTTCAGTCCTGGTTCAGTCCCGGTCCAGTCCTGGTCCAGTCCCGGTCCAGTCCCGGTCCAGTCCTGGTCCAGTCCCGGTCCAGTCCCGGTCCAGTCCTGATCAGTGCTGTTTTCTCTCCGCAGGCTGGTGCTGTTCGACCTGTTTGTGAACATCCTGGCCCATAACCTGTCGGCGCCTGCGTACGAGGCCGACGTGGCTCAGCTGTCGTACAGGCTGGTGGCGGAGCAGCACGGCCTGGTGATCCTCCTGGAGGGCTTCAACCACAAACTGCCTGTGAGTGGCAAACATAGGAGAATGTGTGGGGATATATTTGGTTTCAGAGGGGCCTGAGGGACATGGAATACTGTGGACGCTCATGCAGTGAGTGGGGAAAGTCTACACCCCCCACACGTTCCCCACATGTTGTTATGTTACTGTGTCATTCCACTATTTTCCTCTTCAATCTACACACAATTCCCCCGTAATGACCAAGTGAAATACGTTTTTTTAGAAAGTATTTATTCTTGAATTGTAAATTGTCCTTGAGCCGGTCAGATCAGACGAGAGATCAGGCCTGTCCTGCACCGGCCGGCCCACAACAGAGACTGCGTAATGTTCTGACGTTCAGATCATTATTTAGAATTTAATAACATTACTCCTGCACCACCTTTTCTCCCCCCCTCCGTTGGGCTTCTGGGATATAACATTACTCATTCTCCTCACATCATATTTACCAGTATAAGTGAAAAGAGTGTATTGTCACTCCCTCCAGGACCCACAGAACCTCAGGGCTCTAGTTTCTATATGTTTTACACAAATGTCTGTGAAGAAGTGCATGCTGGGAGTTGTCAGGTGACTGGTGTCTGTGTAACACCTGTGTCTGTGTAACACCTGTGTCTGTGTAACATCTGTGTAACACCTGTGTCTGTGTAACACCTGTGTAACACCTGTGTCTGTGTAACGCCTGTGTAACACCTGTGTCTGTGTAACGCCTGTGTAACACCTGTGTCTGTGTAACATCTGTGTAACACCTGTGTCTGTGTAACATCTGTGTAACACCTGTGTCTGTGTAACACCTGTGTAACACCTGTGTCTGTGTAACGCCTGTGTAACACCTGTGTCTGTGTAACGCCTGTGTAACACCTGTGTCTGTGTAACATCTGTGTAACACCTGTGTCTGTGTAACATCTGTGTAACACCTGTGTCTGTGTAACACCTGTGTAACACCTGTGTCTGTGTAACGCCTGTGTAACACCTGTGTCTGTGTAACACCTGTGTAACACCTGTGTCTGTGTAACGCCTGTGTAACACCTGTGTCTGTGTAACGCCTGTGTAACACCTGTGTAACACCTGTGTCTGTGTAACATCTGTGTAACACCTGTGTCTGTGTAACACCTGTGTAACACCTGTGTCTGTGTAACACCTGTGTAACACCTGTGTCTGTGTAACATCTGTGTAACACCTGTGTCTGTGTCACGCCTGTGTAACACCTGTGTCTGTGTAACACCTGTGTCTGTGTAACACCTGTGTAACACCTGTGTCTGTGTAACATCTGTGTAACACCTGTGTCTGTGTAACACCTGTGTAACACCTGTGTCTGTGTAACACCTGTGTCTGTGTAACATCTGTGTAACACCTGTGTCTGTGTAACATCTGTGTAACACCTGTGTCTGTGTAACACCTGTGTCTGTGTAACACCTGTGTAACACCTGTGTCTGTGTAACATCTGTGTAACACCTGTGTCTGTGTAACACCTGTGTCTGTGTAACATCTGTGTAACACCTGTGTCTGTGTAACATCTGTGTAACACCTGTGTCTGTGTAACACCTGTGTAACACCTGTGTCTGTGTAACACCTGTGTAACACCTGTGTCTGTGTAACATCTGTGTAACACCTGTGTCTGTGTAACGCCTGTGTAACACCTGTGTCTGTGTAACATCTGTGTAACACCTGTGTCTGTGTAACATCTGTGTAACACCTGTGTCTGTGTAACACCTGTGTAACACCTGTGTCTGTGTAACACCTGTGTAACACCTGTGTCTGTGTAACATCTGTGTAACACCTGTGTCTGTGTAACACCTGTGTAACACCTGTGTCTGTGTAACACCTGTGTAACACCTGTGTCTGTGTAACGCCTGTGTAACACCTGTGTCTGTGTAACGCCTGTGTAACACCTGTGTCTGTGTAACGCCTGTGTAACACCTGTGTCTGTGTAACACCTGTGTAACACCTGTGTCTGTGTAACACCTGTGTAACACCTGTGTCTGTGTAACATCTGTGTAACACCTGTGTCTGTGTAACACCTGTGTAACACCTGTGTCTGTGTAACACCTGTGTAACACCTGTGTCTGTGTAACACCTGTGTAACACCTGTGTCTGTGTAACATCTGTGTAACACCTGTGTCTGTGTAACACCTGTGTAACACCTGTGTCTGTGTAACACCTGTGTAACACCTGTGTCTGTGTAACGCCTGTGTAACACCTGTGTCTGTGTAACACCTGTGTCACGCCTGTGTAACACCTGTGTCTGTGTAACACCTGTGTAACACCTGTGTCTGTGTAACATCTGTGTAACACCTGTGTCTGTGTAACACCTGTGTAACACCTGTGTCTGTGTAACATCTGTGTAACACCTGTGTCTGTGTAACACCTGTGTAACACCTGTGTCTGTGTAACGCCTGTGTAACACCTGTGTCTGTGTAACATCTGTGTAACACCTGTGTCTGTGTAACGCCTGTGTAACACCTGTGTCTGTGTAACGCCTGTGTAACACCTGTGTCTGTGTAACACCTGTGTAACACCTGTGTCTGTGTAACGCCTGTGTAACACCTGTGTCTGTGTAACGCCTGTGTAACACCTGTGTCTGTGTAACGCCTGTGTAACACCTGTGTCTGTGTAACGCCTGTGTAACACCTGTGTCTGTGTAACACCTGTGTAACACCTGTGTCTGTGTGTCCAGCTGCTGCTGGAGCTGATCGTGGATCACCTGTCGGACTTCAGCGCTGACCCCAGTGTGTTCAACGTTTTCTCTGAGCAGCTGAAAAAGGCTTATTTCAACATGCTCCTCAGACCAGAGCGGCTCAGCAAGTACGTGACCTCTGACCCTCTGACCCTCTGACCCTGGGGTTTCTCTAGGGATCATTTCTCTCTGTCGGTTTGATGGAGTCATAATAGATCTGCTCCGCCGTGGTGTATTATTGTGTTTAAGATCCCCTTATCATGTGTTCTTTATAACTCTATCCTCCTTCTCCTCCTCGTGTGTTCTTTATAACTCTATCCTCCTTCTCCTCCTCGTGTGTTCTTTTATAACTCTATCCTCTCCTCCTCGTGTGTTCTTTTATAACTCTGTCCTCTCCTCCTCGTGCGTTCTTTTATAACTCTATCCTCTCCTCCTCGTGTGTTCTTTTATAACTCTATCCTCCTCCTCCTCCTTGTGTGTTCTTTTATAACTCTATCCTCCTCCTCCTCGTGTGTTCTTTATAACTCTATCCTCCTCCTCCTCCTCGTGTGTTCTTTTATAACTCTGTCCTCCTCAGAGAAGTGCGTCTGCAGATCCTGGAGCCCAGCCGTTGGTCTGTGATCCACAAACTGCAGGTCCTGGTCCGAGGTCTCACTGTGGAGCGACTCGTGGACTTTGCCTCCGAGTTCAAACAGCAGCTGTTCACAGAGGGACTGGTGCAGGGCAACTTCACCGCACAGGTCACTCACTAACCAACTAACCAAACACCTGACTAGCTAACTACTGACTAGCTAACATGCGAGCCACCACACCAGCTCTGCACATGTCCCTAACGAGGCTTCAGGCTAAAGTGGTCCTGCAGGGGGCGCCTGTGTCTGACCGTGTGTTGTGTGTCCTACAGGAGTCCAGGGCGTTCCTGCAGTGCTTCATCGAGTGAGTCTTTCCCTCTTCTCTTCTGCTCTAAACGTCTGCTCTGACTGTATCTTTAACCCTGTCGTGTCTGTAGTAACGTCTGCTCTGACTGTATCTTTAACCCTGCCGTGTCTGTAGTAAAGTCTGCTCTGACTGTATCTTTAACCCTGCCGTGTCTGTAGTAAAGTCTGCTCTGACTGTATCTTTAACCCTGCCGTGTCTGTAGTAACGTCTGCTCTGACTGTATCTTTAACCCTGCCGTGTCTGTAGTAAAGTCTGCTCTGACTGTATCTTTAACTCTGCCGTGTCTGTAGTAACGTCTGCTCTGACTGTATCTTTAACCCTGCCGTGTCTGTAGTAAAGTCTGCTCTGACTGTATCTTTAACCCTGCCGTGTCTGTAGTAACGTCTGCTCTGACTGTATCTTTAACCCTGCTGTGTCTGTAGTAAAGTCTGCTCTGACTGTATCTTTAACCCTGTGTCTGTAGTAAAGTCTGCTCTGACTGTATCTTTAACCCTGCCGTGTCTGTAGTAAAGTCTGCTCTGACTGTATCTTTAACCCTGCCGTGTCTGTAGTAAAGTCTGCTCTGACTGTATCTTTAACCCTGCTGTGTCTGTAGTAAAGTCTGCTCTGACTGTATCTTTAACCCTGTGTCTGTAGTAACGTCTGCTCTGACTGTATCTTTAACCCTGTCGTGTCTGTAGTAAAGTCTGCTCTGACTGTATCTTTAACCCTGCCGTGTCTGTAGTAACGTCTGCTCTGACTGTATCTTTAACTCTGCCGTGTCTGTAGTAACGTCTGCTCTGACTGTATCTTTAACCCTGTGTCTGTAGTAACGTCTGCTCTGACTGTATCTTTAACCCTGCCGTGTCTGTAGTAACGTCTGCTCTGACTGTATCTTTAACCCTGCCGTGTCTGTAGTAACGTCTGCTCTGACTGTATCTTTAACCCTGTGTCTGTAGTAACGTCTGCTCTGACTGTATCTTTAACCCTGCCGTGTCTGTAGTAACGTCTGCTCTGACTGTATCTTTAACCCTGCCGTGTCTGTAGTAAAGTCTGCTCTGACTGTATCTTTAACTCTGCCGTGTCTGTAGTAAAGTCTGCTCTGACTGTATCTTTAACTCTGCTGTGTCTGTAGTAAAGTCTGCTCTGACTGTATCTTTAACTCTGCCGTGTCTGTAGTAACGTCTGCTCTGACTGTATCTTTAACCCTGCTGTGTCTGTAGTAAAGTCTGCTCTGACTGTATCTTTAACCCTGCCGTGTCTGTAGTAAAGTCTGCTCTGACTGTATCTTTAACCCTGCCGTGTCTGTAGTAACGTCTGCTCTGACTGTATCTTTAACCCTGCTGTGTCTGTAGTAAAGTCTGCTCTGACTGTATCTTTAACCCTGCTGTGTCTGTAGTAACGTCTGCTCTGACTGTATCTTTAACCCTGCTGTGTCTGTAGTAACGTCTGCTCTGACTGTGTCTTTAACCCTGCCGTGTCTGTAGTAAAGTCTGCTCTGACTGTATCTTTAACCCTGCTGTGTCTGTAGTAACGTCTGCTCTGACTGTATCTTTAACCCTGCCGTGTCTGTAGTAAAGTCTGCTCTGACTGTATCTTTAACCCTCCTGTGTCTGTAGTAAAGTCTGCTCTGACTGTATCTTTAACCCTGTGTCTGTAGTAACGTCTGCTCTGACTGTATCTTTAACCCTGTGTCTGTAGTAAAGTCTGCTCTGACTGTATCTTTAACCCTGTCGTGTCTGTAGTAAAGTCTGCTCTGACTGTATCTTTAACCCTGTGTCTGTAGTAACGTCTGCTCTGACTGTATCTTTAACCCTGTGTCTGTAGTAACGTCTGCTCTGACTGTATCTTTAACCCTGTGTCTGTAGTAACGTCTGCTCTGACTGTATCTTTAACCCTGCCGTGTCTGTAGTAAAGTCTGCTCTGACTGTATCTTTAACCCTGCCGTGTCTGTAGTAACGTCTGCTCTGACTGTATCTTTAACCCTGTCGTGTCTGTAGTAAAGTCTGCTCTGACTGTATCTTTAACCCTGTGTCTGTAGTAACGTCTGCTCTGACTGTATCTTTAACCCTGTGTCTGTAGTAACGTCTGCTCTGACTGTATCTTTAACCCTGTGTCTGTAGTAACGTCTGCTCTGACTGTATCTTTAACCCTGTGTCTGTAGTAAAGTCTGCTCTGACTGTATCTTTAACCCTGCTGTGTCTGTAGTAAAGTCTGCTCTGACTGTATCTTTAACCCTGCCGTGTCTGTAGTAAAGTCTGCTCTGACTGTATCTTTAACCCTGTGTCTGTAGTAACGTCTGCTCTGACTGTATCTTTAACCCTGTGTCTGTAGTAAAGTCTGCTCTGACTGTATCTTTAACCCTGCCGTGTCTGTAGTAAAGTCTGCTCTGACTGTATCTTTAACCCTGCCGTGTCTGTAGTAAAGTCTGCTCTGACTGTATCTTTAACCCTGCCGTGTCTGTAGTAACGTCTGCTCTGACTGTATCTTTAACCCTGCCGTGTCTGTAGTAACGTCTGCTCTGACTGTATCTTTAACCCTGCTGTGTCTGTAGTAAAGTCTGCTCTGACTGTATCTTTAACCCTGCCGTGTCTGTAGTAAAGTCTGCTCTGACTGTATCTTTAACCCTGCTGTGTCTGTAGTAAAGTCTGCTCTGACTGTATCTTTAACCCTGCTGTGTCTGTAGTAAAGTCTGCTCTGACTGTATCTTTAACCCTGCCGTGTCTGTAGTAAACTCTGCTCTGACTGTATCTTTAACCCTGTGTCTGTAGTAAAGTCTGCTCTGACTGTATCTTTAACCCTGCCGTGTCTGTAGTAAAGTCTGCTCTGACTGTATCTTTAACCCTGTGTCTGTAGTAACGTCTGCTCTGACTGTATCTTTAACCCTGCCGTGTCTGTAGTAACGTCTGCTCTGACTGTATCTTTAACCCTGCCGTGTCTGTAGTAACGTCTGCTCTGACTGTATCTTTAACCCTGTGTCTGTAGTAAAGTCTGCTCTGACTGTATCTTTAACCCTGCTGTGTCTGTAGTAAAGTCTGCTCTGACTGTATCTTTAACCCTGCTGTGTCTGTAGTAAAGTCTGCTCTGACTGTATCTTTAACCCTGCCGTGTCTGTAGTAAAGTCTGCTCTGACTGTATCTTTAACCCTGCTGTGTCTGTAGTAAAGTCTGCTCTGACTGTATCTTTAACCCTGTCGTGTCTGTAGTAACGTCTGCTCTGACTGTATCTTTAACCCTGCCGTGTCTGTAGTAACGTCTGCTCTGACTGTATCTTTAACCCTGCCGTGTCTGTAGTAACGTCTGCTCTGACTGTATCTTTAACCCTGCCGTGTCTGTAGTAACGTCTGCTCTGACTGTATCTTTAACCCTGCTGTGTCTGTAGTAAAGTCTGCTCTGACTGTATCTTTAACCCTGCCGTGTCTGTAGTAACGTCTGCTCTGACTGTATCTTTAACCCTGCCGTGTCTGTAGTAACGTCTGCTCTGACTGTATCTTTAACCCTGCCGTGTCTGTAGTAAAGTCTGCTCTGACTGTATCTTTAACCCTGCCGTGTCTGTAGTAAAGTCTTCTCTGACTGTATCTTTAACCCTGCCGTGTCTGTAGTAACGTCTGCTCTGAGTGTATCTTTAACCCTGCCGTGTCTGTAGTAACGTCTGCTCTGACTGTATCTTTAACTCTGCTGTGTCTGTAGTAAAGTCTGCTCTGACTGTATCTTTAACCCTGCTGTGTCTGTAGTAAAGTCTGCTCTGACTGTATCTTTAACCCTGCCGTGTCTGTAGTAAAGTCTGCTCTGACTGTATCTTTAACCCTGCTGTGTCTGTAGTAAAGTCTGCTCTGACTGTATCTTTAACTCTGCCGTGTCTGTAGTAACGTCTGCTCTGACTGTATCTTTAACCCTGCCGTGTCTGTAGTAAAGTCTGCTCTGACTGTATCTTTAACCCTGCTGTGTCTGTAGTAAAGTCTGCTCTGACTGTATCTTTAACCCTGCCGTGTCTGTAGTAACGTCTGCTCTGACTGTATCTTTAACCCTGCTGTGTCTGTAGTAAAGTCTGCTCTGACTGTATCTTTAACCCTGCCGTGTCTGTAGTAACGTCTGCTCTGACTGTATCTTTAACCCTGCCGTGTCTGTAGTAACGTCTGCTCTGACTGTATCTTTAACCCTGCCGTGTCTGTAGTAAAGTCTGCTCTGACTGTATCTTTAACCCTGCCGTGTCTGTAGTAAAGTCTGCTCTGACTGTATCTTTAACTCTGCCGTGTCTGTAGTAAAGTCTGCTCTGACTGTATCTTTAACCCTCCTGTGTCTGTAGTAAAGTCTGCTCTGACTGTATCTTTAACCCTGCTGTGTCTGTAGTAACGTCTGCTCTGACTGTATCTTTAACCCTGCCGTGTCTGTAGTAAAGTCTGCTCTGACTGTATCTTTAACTCTGCCGTGTCTGTAGTAAAGTCTGCTCTGACTGTATCTTTAACCCTCCTGTGTCTGTAGTAACGTCTGCTCTGACTGTATCTTTAACCCTGCCGTGTCTGTAGTAACGTCTGCTCTGACTGTATCTTTAACCCTGCCGTGTCTGTAGTAAAGTCTGCTCTGACTGTATCTTTAACCCTGCTGTGTCTGTAGTAAAGTCTGCTCTGACTGTATCTTTAACCCTGCTGTGTCTGTAGTAACGTCTGCTCTGACTGTATCTTTAACCCTGCCGTGTCTGTAGTAACGTCTGCTCTGACTGTATCTTTAACCCTGCTGTGTCTGTAGTAAAGTCTGCTCTGACTGTATCTTTAACCCTGCCGTGTCTGTAGTAACGTCTGCTCTGACTGTATCTTTAACCCTGCCGTGTCTGTAGTAAAGTCTGCTCTGACTGTATCTTTAACCCTCCTGTGTCTGTAGTAACGTCTGCTCTGACTGTATCTTTAACCCTGCCGTGTCTGTAGTAACGTCTGCTCTGACTGTATCTTTAACTCTGCCGTGTCTGTAGTAACGTCTGCTCTGACTGTATCTTTAACTCTGCCGTGTCTGTAGTAACGTCTGCTCTGACTGTATCTTTAACCCTGCTGTGTCTGTAGTAAAGTCTGCTCTGACTGTATCTTTAACCCTGCTGTGTCTGTAGTAAGCTGCAGTTCCAGCCGCTGCCAGCAGAGGTCCCCGTACAGTTCCGCGTGGTGGAGCTTCCGCAGAAACACCATCTATGCAAAGTGCAGTCCCTGAACCGCGGAGACCCCAACTCCGAGGTCACCGTGTACTACCAGGTCTGACCCCCAGGGGGATTCAGTCATTCAATTACACCGGCCACAATCAAGGCCTTAAATGTCATTAAAAACATTACATTTGATTCAGACTGGCATTACATCTAAACTAACTGGAACCATTTCATCAATTTCTATTTATTTATTTAATGAAAATACCAAACTGAGCAATTAGACACATTTTGTTGCTCAAAAGTTACTGTTTTGACCAATAGGAGGCGTTCACGATTTAGAATGTGATGATGTCATAATGTCAGGTGGAGGGCGGGGCCTATGCAATGTTATGGGAGAAATGCAGTTTTAGTAAGAAATCTCCAAAAGGAAAATGAACAAATGTTTTTCCTCATCAGTATTTGATCGTGAGTGGATTCACAAACCTGTGACATTATTTTCATGTCTGAAAGTCCTTTCTATTGGACAACACGCTCAAGTTTTCGCATATTGTCACCACTTTTTGATTGGACATTAGTTCATGTGTGCTAGGGATGCACCGAAACCACTTTTTCTAAAACCGATACGAGTACGAGTACTTTGATTTAAGTACTCGCCGATACCGAATACCGATACGAGTACTTTGATTTAAGTACTCGCCGATGCCGAATACCGATACGAGTACTTGGATTTAAGTATTCGCCGATGCCGAATACCGATACGAGTACAAGGCATTTTCTTCAACATTCTTACTTTTTTCACAGCAGATTGGGTTGTAAGTCATTCATTGACTCATGTACATTTCCTGTGTCGGCGACACATTTAAGAGCAGTTATATTAGAATTGTGCTGATGCCATTTATTAATTTATTTTTATTTTCATTCAATATAATTTTTAATTTTTATGTCTCTGTCCATCATAGACAGAAAAGCCCATGTCCTAAAGCTCCCAATGCCTGAGCTTTATTCATTTATGTATTTTTATTTAACAATAGTATTGAGATGTTCCTTAAATGGTCTCTTTTCATCTTTACTTCAGCTCCTGTAGATTTTCTCGTGTGTTTGTAGTAACTTAGCGAGAAGCTACAGCGTTTTCATTGTTCTGCTGCAGCTCATTTTCCCTCAATATAAACATGCTGTATGTCTTTCATTTGGATTTTCTGAGGACTTTGTAGTCGCTGGGTTAGTTTTTCAGATGAATAAACCCCTGGGCATAAAACGGCGTCAGAATGGCCAAAACTGTTAGCCGCGAGTTAGCATCGTTAGCCTGTATGTTGTAAACACTGCAGACGCTGCAGCGAGTTAGCATCGTTAGCCTGTATGTTGTAAACTCTGCAGACGCTGCAGCGAGTTAGCATCGTTAGCCTGTATGTTGTAAACACTGCAGCTCTAACAACATTAAGCTCTGGTTAAATCCAGCTCAGACTCTGGTTTAGAGAGCGCAGTCTGTGATAAAGTCAGCTCTATGTGGATTATTGGATTTACACTAAACTATTCTCCAAATGGTATCGGGACCTCATGAATGAGTGCGAGTATGAGTGCAAGCATGTGGTATCGGCCCGATACCCGATACCGGTATTGGTGTCGGTGCATCCCTAATTTGTGCTGACAGAGGAGATAATGAAGTTTGTGACAATTTTTGTTTCCTGTGGATTTCTCCAGTAATGACAAATCCATAGACCACTGAGATAAACACCTGCAGCGTCTCAGGGAATGTTTGTTTGTAAAGATTACAGTTATAATGGATATTTCCTCCAATTGTAATGTTTTTATCACCTTTATATTGTCCTCAGATTAAAGGTCTAATGCCATCCTTTGTGTCTTGTTGCAGTCGGGTCTGAGGAGCCTGAGGGAGCACGCTCTGATGGAGCTGATGGTGGTGAGTCCAGTAACATGAACCGTTGTCTCTGTTTCTAATGTGCGACAAACACTCATCCGTCGTCGTCACAGCGACACGGGCCCGTTAGCCCCGCCCACTGTCCACAGCGCTCTAAACTCTAAACTCTTCCTCCTGCTGCAGAGCCACATGGAGGAGCCCTGCTTCGACTTCCTGCGCACCAAAGAGACTCTGGGGTCAGTGCTTTACATCCTTCTCAGTGTCTGACCTCAGTGTCTGACCTCTGACCTCTGCGTCTGACCTTCAGGTACCAGGTCTACCCCGCCTGCAGGAACACCTCAGGCGTCCTGGGATTCTCCGTCACCGTCTGCACCCAGGCCTCGAAGTTCAGGTGAGTCCCAGCCTCGTCCTCACACAGACTAAATGTGGAATACTGCGAGGGCAAAGTTCATATTCCATTTCCTCCTGGCATTATTTATACCGTAAAGCCTTAGATGTGATTCAAACTGTCAGTAAATCTGAATTTCTTTAAACATAATGACATTGTGGGGCTATTTTTCACTTTTTCAGTTCATCGAAAACACAAAAAAACTCAGTTCTCATTTAGAAATACTCATTTAGCTGCAGTTTTTTTTCTTTTTCATTTCCCTGGTACTTTTACCTCACTGCTTTGTAGTTTTCCTTGTGGTCTGTTGTTGCAAAGCCTTTGGAAGAAATATACAAATATACAATATGGAGTTTATCTCTAATGTCAAGAAATGTGGGAAAAAACAATGTGTGGGAAATTGGGGAAAGAAGTCTTTAAAACAATAACCATTTAGAGAAAAAAAGGGGAAAGTGTCAACAAAGAAAAAAAAGTGAAGAAAAAGTGTAAAAAAAAACACATGGTAAAAAACACGGGTGGAACTTGAAAAGATAAAAACAAGTGGAGAGAAAGTGGCAAAAGAAAATTGGGGATATATACTCTTTAAGGCGAGACACTGCAGGTGAATAGGGAAAATAAATAAATGTAGAGATGTCAATTTGAAACTTTTGCTGAACATCACAGATATAAATATGAGAAAAAAATGTATTGCATTTTTTCTGTCATTTTATGTTTTCACATAAAAATAAGGCATTTTGAGCATTAAAATGGCCAAAATTGCCTAGATTTTGAAACAAAATCAAAATAATGAATTGATCCAGATTAAATGTTATGGTTTTATTTTATTGACATATTAGTAACTCAGATTTTTTCAGAGGGGATTTTGGATATTTTGTTCAGTTTTTCAATAAACTAATCATCAGTGAAAAAATCTGTAAAAACTCAAATTCCGCCTGTTTTTTTGGTTTCAAAGTTGAATAAATCAGGCTAGGAATTAGATATTAAAAAATCCCTCTGAACAAACCTTCTAAATGTTGTTGTGTCTCAGCCTGTAAAGTGTGGAGTCTGTGGGAGCTTCTATAAGGGCTCAGGCTCTGCCCGAGTGCGGCTTCTCTCATTCAGAGAAAACCAGCCCTGAAGTTTTGTAGCGAGTGCTCATGCTCGGCCCGTTCTTCCACTTTTCCGCTCCAGCGTCTCGTAGGAGGAAAAACACCATATTTGGGTGAAAGCGTCATCACGGGGCCCCTTAGCAGGACACGTGGATGTCAAATCTGTCAATATTTATGAATGAAAACCCGCGGGAAAGACGGCCTTTCTACTTCCGGGTCGCCCCCACCTCGCAGACAAAACATCATCAAATAAACATCATCATTTTTATATCTGACATGAAAACTAAGATGTAAAGGGAGGAAAACAGATACAAATCTCCACTTCCACCACTGCGGGAAACATCAATACTTTCACCTAAAGTGTCTCGACTTAAAAGATTCAATCTAATGTTTGAGTAGATTTGGTCTGGTCTTAGATAAGATAAAACCTCTAGTAGTCGTTATTCTCTAAATTCAGATAATTTTGTGTCATGGCATTTGTATCTTAGATTAGTTCAAACCGACTCAAATTCAACATAGAAGAACTTTAATTCAAGCATTTTTAAGTCATTTATCTCATTTAAGATGGTCATGTTTCCAGTGTTGTGCTTCACTTTGGGCTAATAATCATAATAATCAGTGGCTTCGGCCCTCGGTCTATTTACAATAAAGAAAATCGTCCCTCCCCTAAGAGAACTTGCCTCCCCCTGATGTAGATGTTTGCAAATCATCCCTTCATCGTTATCAAGGAAGTCACAAAAATGTTGAGATCTTGATTTGGAAAATATGACCGGCCTTAGAAGGAGTTGTTGTGTTGTAGCTCGGAGCTGGTGGAGAGGAAGATGGAGGCGTTCCTCCAGGCCTTCGGGGGGCGCCTGTCGTCTCTGAGCGAGGACGCCTTCGCGGAGCAGGTGGAGGGGCTGATCAAACTGAAGCAGAGCGAAGACGCTCACCTGGGGGAGGAAGTGGAGCGAAACTGGGCCGAGGTCGTCACGCAGCAGTACGTGTTCAACCGCCTGCACCGAGAGGTACTGCAATACTTCAGATACTACTGCTAATACTGCACCGAGAGGTACTGCAATACTTCAGATACTACTGCTAATACTGCACCGAGAGGTACTGCAATACTTCAGATACTACTGCTAATACCGCTGTCAATTAGGGCTGGGCACCGTTCGTTTTTTTTTGATACTTTTCGGTACCGGTGCCTTAACGTTACTTTTTTCGACACCTATGTTATTTTAGTTGAGTTAAAAAAGTTTGGTTCAGGAGGAAGTCCAAACACATCAGAAAACAGGAGCAGCAGTGTCACCTGGAACTTCATGTTTTGAGCAGAATTCCCACTAAAGCCGTGATAAAAAAGAGAGTTCGTACATTATTCCCTCCTGAGCTGCAGGAACAGACCAGATCCACATCAGGACCGTTTACTGAAGATAAACTTTTCTAAACTCACTGAGCTGTTCCACAGTGAAAGCTCCTCACACGTCACAGATCTGTTACATAGTGAGAGCGCTCACTCTGTCACTGACAAAGCACCATAACTGTTCCAAACATGGCTAATGCAGAGTGAGCCTCACCTTTTCCAGAGACAATCTGTGATCCCAAACGCTCCGGTGCAGCTGGAGTTTAAACAACAGCAGGAACTTCAGGCTCTGCGGCTAAAGCTAAAGGTAAAGCTAAAGGTAAAGCTAAAGCTAAAGCTAAAGCTAAAGGTAAAGTTAAAGGTAAAGTTAAAGGTAAAGCTAAAGGTAAAGGTAAAGGTAAAGGTAAAGCTAAAGGTAAAGCTAAAGCTAAAGCTAAAGGTAAAGGTAAAGCTAAAGCTAAAGGTAAAGCTAAAGCTAAAGGTAAAGCTAAAGCTAAAGGTAAAGGTAAAGCTAAAGGTAAAGGTAAAGCTAAAGGTAAAGGTAAAGGTAAAGCTAAAGGTAAAGCTAAAGCTAAAGGTAAAGCTAAAGGTAAAGGTAAAGCTAAAGGTAAAGGTAAAGCTAAAGGTAAAGGTAAAGCTAAAGGTAAAGCTAAAGGTAAAGGTAAAGCTAAAGGTAAAGCTAAAGGTAAAGGTAAAGCTAAAGGTAAAGGTAAAGCTAAAGGTAAAGCTAAAGGTAAAGCTAAAGGTAAAGCTATAGCTAAAGGTAAAGCTAAAGCTAAAGCTATAGCTAAAGCCCATGTGTTTCTTGTTGTCACAGCTTTTCTATTTGTCTAAGAGTCTAGTTTCTTATTCAGTCCTGGTTTAATCCTGTTTTTTAACCAGTTTACTGTAAGTCCTGGTTTAGTCCTGGTTCAGTCCTGGTTTAGTCCTGGTTCAGTCCTGGTTTAGTCCTAATCAGTACTAATCAGTACTAATCAATACATTAAAGGGATATTTCAGGATGTTTGACATAGGGCCTCATTTCCTCATTATCCAGAGAGTTGCTGATTTCTGGAGATTTTTTTTTTTTTTTGTAATTCATGCAGTTCTTATATTTGAAGAGTTTCGTGGTGCTAGGCTAGTGCAAGGCTAGTGCATGTCTATGGTGTCAGCTAGCCTGCATTAAAAACAGTGTGACCCGCTCCACAGAGCAGCTGAGGCAAATCACTGATAACACCAGACTAACCATATACATGTCTGTGTCCATAGAGTCATGTTTGGAATATAACTGACCTGCATCACATGAATGATCACATTTTGAGGGACTATTTTCTAGCAGATCACTCCGCCGCCGTGTAGCTTATACAACCACGAAGCTGATGCTGCTCAAATATAAGTTATTTTAAATGATTCTATGGACACAGATCTCAGTTTCAGGAGTGGAAGCAGCTCCTTGTTGTGGAGTTTGGGCTTTCTAATCGGGCAGAAAGTGCAAAAATAACCCTGTGCTCAATACACACTCAAATACATTTGGATGATTTTTCCACTAAAAATCAGTTCATCCAAAATCCCTCCAAAATAATGCAAAAAATGTCTCCTCATATTGTCTGTAAATGTCAGTAAATATCCATGAGTCTGTGTTTGAGTTAGTTATTAAGTAAGTCTGTGTAGTTTTGTGCTGAGTCATGTTTCCTGTTTCAGGTTGAAGCGTTGGAGAGTTTCAGTAAAGACGATCTGCTCCAATGGTTCAACTCACTCCGAGAAAACAGCCGCAAACTCAGTGTCCACGTGAGTACTTCTACTAGTACTACTACTACTACTACGTCTAAGAGTACTACCACTGCTACTACTACTACTACTACGTCTAAGAGTACTACCACTGCTATTACTACTACTGCGACGTCTAAGAGTACTACCACTGCTATTACTACTGCGACGTCTAAGAGTACTACCACTGCTATTACTACTGCTGCGACGTCTAAGAGTACTACCACTGCTACTACTACTACTGCGACGTCTAAGAGTACTACCACTGCTACTACTACTACTGCGACGTCTAAGAGTACTACCACTGCTACTACTACTACTGCGACGTCTAAGAGTACTACCACTGCTACTACTACTACTGCTACGTCTAAGAGTACTGCCACTGCTACTACTACTACTGCGACGTCTAAGAGTACTACCACTGCTACTACTACTACTACTACTACGTCTAAGAGTACTACCACTGTTATTACTACTATTACTACGTCTAAGAGTACTACCACTGCTACTACTACTACTGCTACGTCTAAGAGTACTACCACTGCTACTACTACGTCTAAGAGTACTACCACTGCTACTACTACTACTGCGACGTCTAAGAGTACAACCACTGCTATTACTGCTACTACTACGTCTAAGAGTACAACCACTGCTATTACTGCTACTACTACGTCTAAGAGTACTACCACTACTACTACTACTGCTGCGACGTCTAAGAGTACTACCACTGCTACTACTACTGCTGCGACGTCTAAGAGTACTACCACTGCTACTACTACTACTGCGACGTCTAAGAGTACTACCACTGCTACTACTACTACTGCGACGTCTAAGAGTACTACCACTGCTACTACTACTACTGTGACGTCTAAGAGTACTGCCACTGCTACTACTACTACTGCGACGTCTAAGAGTACAACCACTGCTATTACTGCTACTACTACGTCTAAGAGTACAACCACTGCTATTACTGCTACTACTACGTCTAAGAGTACTACCACTGCTATTACTACTGCTGCGACGTCTAAGAGTACTACCACTGCTACTACTACTACTGCGACGTCTAAGAGTACTACCACTGCTACTACTACTACTGCGACGTCTAAGAGTACTACCACTGCTACTACTACTACTGCGACGTCTAAGAGTACTACCACTGCTACTACTACTACTGCGACGTCTAAGAGTACTGCCACTGCTACTACTACTACTGCGACGTCTAAGAGTACTACCACTGCTACTACTACTACTGCTACGTCTAAGAGTACTACCACTGCTACTACTACGTCTAAGAGTACTACCACTGCTACTACTACTACTGCGACGTCTAAGAGTACAACCACTGCTATTACTGCTACTACTACGTCTAAGAGTACTACCACTGCTACTAGTACAACCACTGCTATTACTGCTACTACTACGTCTAAGAGTACTACCACTGCTATTACTACTACTGCGACGTCTAAGAGTACTACCACTGCTATTACTGCTACTACTACGTCTAAGAGTACTACCACTACTATTACTACTACTGCGACGTCTAAGTACTACCACTGCTACTACTACTACTGCGACGTCTAAGAGTACTACCACTGCTATTACTGCTACTACTACGTCTAAGAGTACTACCACTACTATTACTACTACTACTACGTCTAAGAGTACTACCACTACTATTACTACTACTGCGACGTCTAAGAGTACTACCACTGCTACTACTACTACTGCGACGTCTAAGAGTACTACCACTGCTATTACTACTACTGCGACGTCTAAGAGTACTACCACTGCTACTACTGCTACTACTACGTCTAAGAGTACAACCACTGCTATTACTGCTACTACTACGTCTAAGAGTACTACCACTGCTACTACTGCGACGTCTAAGAGTACTACCACTGCTATTACTACTACGTCTAAGAGTACTACCACTACTACTACTGCTACGTCTAAGAGTACTACCACTGCTATTACTACTACGTCTAAGAGTACTACCACTACTATTACTACTACTGCTACGTCTAAGAGTACTACCACTGCTATTACTACTACGTCTAAGAGTACTACCACTACTATTACTACTACTGCGACGTCTAAGAGTACTACCACTACTATTACTACTACTGCGACGTCTAAGAGTACTACCACTGCTACTACTACTACTGCTACGTCTAAGAGTACTACCACTGCTATTACTACTACGTCTAAGAGTACTACCACTGCTATTACTACTACGTCTAAGAGTACTACCACTACTACTACTGCTACGTCTAAGAGTACTACCACTGCTATTACTACTACGTCTAAGAGTACTACCACTACTACTACTGCTACGTCTAAGAGTACTACCACTGCTATTACTTCTACGTCTAAGAGTACTACCACTACTATTACTACTACTGCTACGTCTAAGAGTACTACCACTGCTATTACTACTACGTCTAAGAGTACTACCACTACTATTACTACTACTGCTGCGTCTAAGAGTACTACCACTGCTATTACTACTACGTCTAAGAGTACTACCACTACTACTACTGCTACGTCTAAGAGTACTACCACTGCTATTACTTCTACGTCTAAGAGTACTACCACTACTATTACTACTACTGCTACGTCTAAGAGTACTACCACTGCTATTACTACTACGTCTAAGAGTACTACCACTACTATTACTACTACTGCTGCGTCTAAGAGTACTACCACTGCTATTACTACTACTACTACGTCTAAGAGTACTACCACTGCTATTACTACTACGTCTAAGAGTACTACCACTACTATTACTACTACTGCTACGTCTAAGAGTACTACCACTGCTACTGCTGCTACGTCTAAGAGTACTACCACTGCTATTACTACTACGTCTAAGAGTACTACCACTACTACTACTGCTACGTCTAAGAGTACTACCACTGCTATTACTACTACGTCTAAGAGTACTACCACTACTATTACTACTACTGCTACGTCTAAGAGTACTACCACTGCTATTACTACTACGTCTAAGAGTACTACCACTGCTACTGCTGCTACGTCTAAGAGTACTACCACTACTATTACTACTACTGCTGCGTCTAAGAGTACTACCACTGCTATTACTACTACTACTACGTCTAAGAGTACTACCACTGCTATTACTACTACGTCTAAGAGTACTACCACTACTATTACTACTACTGCTACGTCTAAGAGTACTACCACTACTACTACTGCGACGTCTAAGAGTACTACCACTGCTATTACTACTACTGCAACGTCTAAGAGTACTACCACTGCTATTACTACTACTGCGACGTCTAAGAGTACTACCACTGCTATTACTACTGCGACGTCTAAGAGTACTACCACTACTCTTACTACTACTGCGACGTCTAAGAGTACTACCACTGCTATTACTACTACTGCGACGTCTAAGAGTCCTACCACTACTCTTACTACTACTGCGACGTCTAAGAGTACTACCACTGCTATTACTACTACTGCGACGTCTAAGAGTACTACCACTGCTATTACTACTACTGCGACGTCTAAGAGTACTACCACTACTCTTACTACTACTGCGACGTCTAAGAGTACTACCACTGCTATTACTACTACTGCGATGTCTAAGAGTACTACCACTGCTATTACTACTACTGCTACGTCTAAGAGTACTACCACTGCTATTACTACTACTGCTACGTCTAAGAGTACTACCACTGTTATTACTACTACTACTGCGACGTCTAAGAGTACTACCACTGTTATTACTACTACTGCGACGTCTAAGAGTACTACCACTACTATTACTACTACTGCGACGTCTAAGAGTACTACCACTGCTATTACTACTACTGCGACGTCTAAGAGTACTACCACTGCTATTACTACTACTGCTACGTCTAAGAGTACTACCACTGCTACTACTACTACTGCGACGTCTAAGAGTACTACCACTACTATTACTACTACTGCGACGTCTAAGAGTACTACCACTACTATTACTACTACTGCGACGTCTAAGAGTACTACCACTGCTATTACTACTACTGCTACGTCTAAGAGTACTACCACTGTTATTACTACTACTACTGCGACGTCTAAGAGTACTACCACTGTTATTACTGCTACTGCGACGTCTAAGAGTACTACCACTACTATTACTACTACTGCGACGTCTAAGAGTACTACCACTGCTATTACTACTACTACTACGTCTAAGAGTACTACCACTGCTATTACTACTACTACTACGTCTAAGAGTACTACCACTACTATTACTACTACTGCGACGTCTAAGAGTACTACCGCTGCTACTACTACTACTGCGACGTCTAAGAGTACTACCACTACTATTACTACTACTGCGACGTCTAAGAGTACTACCACTACTATTACTACTACTACTACTACGTCTAAGAGTACTACCACTACTATTACTACTACTGCGACGTCTAAGAGTACTACCACTGCTACTACTACTACTACTACGTCTAAGAGTACTACCACTGCTATTACTACTACTACTACGTCTAAGAGTACTACCACTACTATTACTACTACTGCGACGTCTAAGAGTACTACCGCTGCTACTACTACTACTGCGACGTCTAAGAGTACTACCACTACTATTACTACTACTGCGACGTCTAAGAGTACTACCACTACTATTACTACTACTACTACTACGTCTAAGAGTACTACCACTACTATTACTACTGCTGCGACGTCTAAGAGTACTACCACTGCTATTACTACTACTGCGACGTCTAAGAGTACTACCACTGCTATTACTACTACTACTACGTCTAAGAGTACTACCACTGCTATTACTACTACTACTACGTCTAAGAGTACTACCACTACTATTACTACTACTGCGACGTCTAAGAGTACTACCGCTGCTACTACTACTACTGCGACGTCTAAGAGTACTACCACTACTATTACTACTACTGCGACGTCTAAGAGTACTACCACTACTATTACTACTACTACTACTACGTCTAAGAGTACTACCACTACTATTACTACTGCTGCGACGTCTAAGAGTACTACCACTGCTATTACTACTACTGCTACGTCTAAGAGTACTACCACTGCTACTACTGCTACGTCTAAGAGTACTACCACTACTATTACTACTACTGCGACGTCTAAGAGTACTACCACTGCTATTACTACTACTACTACGTCTAAGAGTACTACCACTACTATTACTACTACTGCGACGTCTAAGAGTACTACCACTACTATTACTACTACTACTACTACGTCTAAGAGTACTACCACTACTATTACTACTACTGCGACGTCTAAGAGTACTACCACTGCTACTACTACTACTACTACGTCTAAGAGTACTACCACTGCTATTACTACTACTACTACGTCTAAGAGTACTACCACTACTATTACTACTACTGCGACGTCTAAGAGTACTACCGCTGCTACTACTACTACTGCGACGTCTAAGAGTACTACCACTACTATTACTACTACTGCGACGTCTAAGAGTACTACCACTACTATTACTACTACTACTACTACGTCTAAGAGTACTACCACTACTATTACTACTGCTGCGACGTCTAAGAGTACTACCACTGCTATTACTACTACTGCGACGTCTAAGTGTACTACCACTGCTATTACTACTACTACTACGTCTAAGAGTACTACCACTGCTATTACTACTACTACTACGTCTAAGAGTACTACCACTACTATTACTACTACTGCGACGTCTAAGAGTACTACCGCTGCTACTACTACTACTGCGACGTCTAAGAGTACTACCACTACTATTACTACTACTGCGACGTCTAAGAGTACTACCACTACTATTACTACTACTACTACTACGTCTAAGAGTACTACCACTACTATTACTACTGCTGCGACGTCTAAGAGTACTACCACTGCTATTACTACTACTGCTACGTCTAAGAGTACTACCACTGCTATTACTACTACTGCTACTACGTCTAAGAGTACTACCACTACTATTACTACTGCTGCGACGTCTAAGAGTACTACCACTGCTATTACTACTACTACTACGTCTAAGAGTACTACCACTGCTACTACTACTACTGCGACGTCTAAGAGTACTACCACTGCTATTACTACTACTGCGACGTCTAAGAGTACTACCACTGCTATTACTACTACTACTACGTCTAAGAGTACTACCACTGCTATTACTACTACTACTACGTCTAAGAGTACTACCACTGCTACTACTACTACTGCGACGTCTAAGAGTACTACCACTGCTATTACTACTACTGCTGCGACGTCTAAGAGTACTACCACTGCTATTACTACTACTGCGACGTCTAAGAGTACTACCACTGTTATTACTACTACTGCGACGTCTAAGAGTACTACCACTGCTATTACTACTACTGCGATGTCTAAGAGTACTACCAATACTATTACTACTACTACTACGTCTAAGAGTACTACCACTACTCTTACTACTACTGCGACGTCTAAGAGTACTACCACTACTCTTACTACTACTGCGACGTCTAAGAGTACTACCACTGCTATTACCACTGCGACGTCTAAGAGTACTACCACTACTCTTACTACTACTGCGACGTCTAAGAGTACTACCACTGCTACTACTACTACTGCTACGTCTAAGAGTACTACCACTGCTATTACTACTACTGCTACGTCTAAGAGTACTACCACTGCTATTACTACTACTGCTACGTCTAAGAGTACTACCACTGCTACTACTACTACTGCTACATCTAAGAGTACTACCACTGCTATTACTACTACTGCTACGTCTAAGAGTACTACCACTGCTATTACTACTACTACTACGTCTAAGAGTACTACCACTGCTATTACTACTACTGCGACGTCTAAGAGTACTACCACTGCTATTACTACTGCGACGTCTAAGAGTACTACCACTGCTATTACTACTACTACTACGTCTAAGAGTACTACCACTGCTATTACTACTACTGCGACATCTAAGAGTACTACCACTGCTACTACTACTACTGCTACGTCTAAGAGTACTACCACTGCTACTACTACCACTGCGACGTCTAAGAGTACTACCACTACTATTACTACTACTGCGACGTCTAAAATCTAGACTCTTAACTCTAAACAAATAGTTCATGTGATGTTCACTAAACAGTCTCACGAAAACAATTAACTGTGTTTGTCGTTGAAGGTGGTGGGGTTCGGCACCGCAGAGGGCGCCACCTCTGAGCCGACAGCAGAGGGCGCCACCTCTGAGCCGACAGCAGAGGGCGCCGCCTCTGATCCGACAGCAGAGGGCGCCACCTCTGAGCCGACAGCAGAGGGCGCCGCCTCTGAGCCGACAGCAGAGGGCGCCACCTCTGATCCGACAGCAGAGGGCGCCACCTCTGATCCGACAGCAGAGGGCGCCACCTCTGATCCGACAGCAGAGGGCGCCACCTCTGATCCGACAGCAGAGGGCGCCACCTCTGAGCCGACAGCAGAGGGCGCCACCTCTGATCCGACAGCAGAGGGCGCCGCCTCTGAGCCGACAGCAGAGGGCGCCGCCTCTGAGCCGACAGCAGAGGGCGCCGCCTCTGAGCCGACAGCAGAGGGCGCCGCCTCTGAGCCGACAGCAGAGGGCGCCGCCTCTGAGCCGACAGCAGAGGGCGCCGCCTCTGAGCCGACAGCAGAGGGCGCCGCCTCTGAGCCGACAGCAGAGGGCGCCGCCTCTGAGCCGACAGCAGAGGGCGCCGCCTCTGAGCCGACAGCAGAGGGCGCCGCCTCTGAGCCGACAGCAGAGGGCGCCGCCTCTGAGCCGACAGCAGAGGGCGCCGCCTCTGAGCCGACAGCAGAGGGCGCCGCCTCTGAGCCGACAGCAGAGGGCGCCGCCTCTGAGCCGACAGCAGAGGGCGCCGCCTCTGAGCCGACAGCAGAGGGCGCCGCCTCTGAGCCGACAGCAGAGGGCGCCGCCTCTGAGCCGACAGCAGAGGGCGCCACAGAGGGAAACTCCTGCTTCGCTGACGTCCGAGAGCTGCGCTTCCTGCACGCCTCGTCGCCCTGGTTACAACAGGCTACGCCCATCTGTGACATCAGAGCCTTCACCGCTGCGCTGCCCCTGCTGCCCTTCCACAAAGTCCTGAAATAAAGACTATTTCAGAGTACTGCAGTAACCCTATCTCAGAGTACTTCAGTAAACCTACCTCAGAGTACTGCACTAAACCTACCTCAGAGTACTGCAGTAAACCTACCTCAGAGTACTGCACTAAACCTACCTCAGAGTACTGCAGTAACCCTACCTCAGAGTACTGCACTAAACCTACCTCAGAGTACTGCACTAAACCTACCTCAGAGCCTCCGGGTCGGGGACAGGTCTCTCACCGTTGTCTCGGCCTACGGGCCCAACATCGGTGCAGAGTACCCGGCCTTCTTGGAGTCCCTGGGAGGGGTACTAAATAGTGCTCCGACTGGGGACTCCATTGTTCTGCTGGGGGACTTCAACGCCCACGTGGGTAACGACAGTGAGACCTGGGAGGGAGTGATTGGGAGGAACGGCCTCCCCGATCTGAACCCGAGTGGTGTTCTGTTATTGGACTTCTGTGCTAGTCACAGTTTGTCCATAACGAACACCATGTTCGAGCACAAGGGTGTCCATAAGTGCACGTGGCACCAGGACGTCCTAGGCAGGAGGTCGATGATCGACTTTGTAGTTGTGTCATAGTAGTAGTTGTGACACTCGGGTGAGGGGGGGGCTGAGCTGGTGGTGAGCTGGATCCGCTGGCAGGGGAGTAAGCCGGTCAGACCTGGCAGGCCCAAGCGTGTTGTGAGGGTCTGCTGGGAACGTCTGGTGGATCCCTCTGTCAGCGGGGTCTTCAACTCCCACCTCCGGAAGAGCTTCACCCAGATTCAGAGGGAGGCGGGGGACATGGAGTCCGAGTGGACCCCGTTCTCCTCCTCCATTGTCGATGCGGCTGCTCGTAGCTACAGCCGTACGCTCTCTGGTGCCTGTCGCGGGGCCGGGTTTCTGGCAAACCATCCGGCAACTCAGGAGTGGGTGGGAGTCGGGAGGTGGTGGAAGTACTTTGAGGATCTCTTCAATCCCACCAACCAGAGGCTGGGGACTCAGAAGATTTTTTCTATACCACCCCCGACCGGAGCTTTTTGGTCGGGCGTTTAACGGTACCCATCCCTAGTCCTGAGTACCTTAAGTCTCTGGATGTTGTAGGACTGTCTTGGCTGACACGTCTCTGCAACATCGCGTGGCGGTCGGGGACAGCGCCCCTGGATTGGCAGACCGGGGTGGTGGTCCCTCTCTTTAAGAAGGGGGATCGGAGGGTGTGTTCCAATTACAGAGGGATCACCCTCCTTAGCCTCCCCGGTAAGGTCTACTCCAGGGTGTATGAAAAAGTGGCAAAAATGTCACAAGAATTTGACAAAAAAATGACAAAAAAATGACAAAAAAATGACAAAAAAATGACAAAAAAATGACCAAAATGTGACAAAATGTGACAAAATGTGACAAAAATGTTATAAAAATGTGACCAAAAAATGACAGAAATTTGACAAATGTGATAAAAATTTACCAAAAATTTACCAACAAATGTGACAAAAAAATACAAAAATGTGACAAAAAAATACAAAAATGTGACAAAAAATGACAAAAAAGTGACAAAAATGAGTTGAAAACCCAACAAAAAAATGACGGAAAAACAATCTGATGACGTGAGGGAAAAGATCCTCTCGGTTCAGGCGGGAGTTAAGAGGTTAAAACTGAGGCGGTAACTATGGTAACTGTCTCTATGCAGATTCGTACAGCGTCCCTTGTCTTGTGTGTATAAAGTACAGGGGAATACGTGTTGTCCTGTGACTGTTCCGTCCTGGTTCGTTCTTGGACAGAAGACCTGATTATCTGTGTGTCCAGCTGCACTGTTCTAAAATAAACACAATTGTTAAACTGCAGATTCATCGTCTTATTTGTTGCTAATTGACCTGTAATTTAAGATCAACTCAAACCGAGATGAGAAAATCTTGACTTACTTGAAATAAAGCTGTTGTAGATTTGTGAACCGTCTTCAGTTCAATAAACCTCAACCAGCGTCCCGCCTCGGCTCCTCTGGACAAATGGAGGTAAAGGTAAACGAGTTGTTTTTAGAGAATGTCTTTGTCCCTGAACGTGACTGTGCTGATAATCCTCTGTGTCCAGCAGGGGGCGTCACGGTCTGTCTCAGCGAAACGAAACTGAAACCTTTTGACTTGGTGGTTTCCAGTGGAGGAGGGGCTCTGAGAGGCTATAAAGGCGCGTGCTCCGCCTCTGGATCAGGTGATTGTCTCCGTGTCTCACGTTTGTCTCGTGCAGAATCTCCTGGAGTTACTTTTCACTCGTTTTTATCCCAAAATGCGCGTGATCTCGGCCCTTTTCGCCGGACCCGCAGCGCTCGGTGAGTCCCTGCATTCACTTCCTCCTCCTCCTGTGTCTTTACTTTATTTATTTATGTCTGAAAGAGTCACATTTAAACGTTTATTCTGTTTATTCTTTATCATTCTGTGATAATCCGCTCAAATCTGAAGTTTAACCCGTGCGTAAAAGTCGAGAGGATGTTTTTACGCACGGACTCGGAGGGTGACGCAATGACGCACAGTGCACGTTAGGGTTATAATTAAAACAGATGAATGACTCCTGTGGCGCGTGGACGTAACATGTGGATATTTAAAAGCGGGATTATGTTTGTGTGAAAAGTAGATTTGAGTTTGGAAATAAAGATGGCGCAGTTTGAAAACACGGGGGTTTCCACTGAGAGAGAGGCCGGTCCAGACCGACCCAGACCGGTCCAGTCTGTGAGCACGTTCATGTAGCGTTAGTTTAATCATAAGAACAAAGACATATGTTCCAGGACTGTTCTTTTAGGAGCAGCTTTTGTTTCTAAGACAAACCCGAGTCAGGTCTGGGTTTAACCTCTTAACTCCCGCCTTCACCGAGCGCATTTACTCCAGTTCCCCTTTACCCAAATCTAAAGGTTCAGAGTCACGCCTCATGTGAAAGACCTGCACACCTGCGCGTGACTCTTTAGCTGGTGAAAGCTGGTGAAAGTCACGAGGCGGTTTGTTTTTGTGAATGGGAATCCCCGGGTCATGTGACTGGTTCAACTCCGGTTACACCAACATTGCATCATCCACTACATCAGAGTCAGGCGGAGGGAGGAGACTGTGGTGAACACTTTAAAGAGGAAGATGTGACAGATCAAGAAGGGAAAACAAAGCGGAAGTGCGCGGCGCGTCTCCGCTGTGCGACGCGGACGCGCAGCACAGACACGCCGCGCGCCAAACCAGGAATTCAAAAGAATAATTCCCTTGGAATCGACCCAGAGTATCTTTGCGTGTGGTTCTTAGATATGTCCACTTCACACCCAGGAAGAACAAAGGACCTGTTCAGAGTCTCTCCTCCATCTTTGGACACTCATTACAAAAGGATTTAATAAATCTTGTGCGAGGCCCTGGTCAGTCTCCTGCAGTTTCTGCTGCAGCTCAGGGTCGTCTCGCCCCTGGAGCTCCGGACAGAGCGCTGGGCTCCGTCCATCAGGTGGTCACTTCAACTCTCACTTTAACTGGGCACCACTGGGCAGAACAGCCAGCTGTTTGGGTTATGAGGAAATGACCAGACATTGGCTTTATACTATATATTGTATTATATATATAGTATATTATTATTATATATTATTATTATATATAGTATTATATTATAGTCCTTATATTACTGTAAGTGGGCGCCCAGTTTAAAAAGAATGAATAGGGGTCGGCATTGAACTCTCATGGACCAGAGTCCAGCGCTCTGTCTCTGAAACCGCTCCCTCCCCCCCCTAACACTCAGTCAGGGGGGGGGAGGAAAGAGTCTGCATCCACACCACACTTAACAGGTGTGTGTTACACTGAGGCCTGAGGGGAGGGAGGAGGGAATGGTTTGGGAAAGGCCCTGAGATAAGTCTGAGCTGCAGTAGATACACAGCCCACACCGTGACAAAAAAAAAGACCAAAAAGCGACAACTCATTGACAACGTGAGGGAAAAGATCCATTTAGATGAGTTTTGTTGGTCTTATGTGACTCAGACATTC